>NC_090265.1:71779643-72072143 GCF_040414725.1 Anabrus simplex | reverse complement strand
GCTTAAATACTCTGTGCCAAGAGTGCCAGCAGATAACTCCAAAATTCACCAAGAGATGGCAGAGGTATACGCTCATAAAACACAGGTACGGCCTAGTACGATATATGACGGAATGCGTTAATACAGAAGAAGTTCCCTTGAAACACTGCCTTCGTAATATACAGGCCGTACTGTAGAAAGCGCGCCAAGCCCATCAGCTGATCAACAGGCTAGCTAAGCGAATGTTACAAATTGTACTTGTGAATGTAATCCATAAGGATTGGTGGTATTCATAGGATAATTGTGACCCTTGAGAGACAAAAATTTACATTTAAGTATATTGCATGTTTTTCTTTAAATTTATCACATCAGGATTTACGTAAACAGCTGTTATTAAGATATTGAGACCTCTTAGTTTAGGTTAGGCATGGTATCTTTGCGTGGTGAGTAATGTAAATTCCAGGGACGTAATACTTCTCGTGTAAATTATTCACTTAATTGTTGTACGATAACCAGTTTTTGTGGAAATATAATGTGCTACAAATTTAAATACAGTGTGTGGAAGTACGCATTTGCCACAATGCTAAGAACTTGTGCATACCACGGCGAAAAATACAACTATACAAGTAAATAGACATTACTATTTTCATTTTCTTCGTATGGGGGCAGGCTACCTTTGTGAAAAACGAAAATCCCACCGAAAAAATACCTGTTACGAAGAATAAGGTAGTATGTTTCACTCATTTTCCAGAGCTGATTATGAGTTCTGCTTTTGACATTCTTATTACACAGGTTTACAGCAGAGCGTTTTATTGTTGATGCAGAACAAGTATGAAAGTGGACAGTAACCAATGGAACCTACGTGTGGTTATTTCTTGGGTTCGTAATGTTGAGTACGCGCTGCCTTTTCTCCCCAAAATAAATGCGAGTAAAAGCCATTCCTCGGCAGATCCCGAGAATGTGGGAAGCAACTAATAGATCTGGCTGATCAGTGTATTAATATTTGCGAAAACATGGGCTATTCCTACACAAGAAATGATACAAATGTTTGTATAGAAGAAAGGGTCTCAAGAAAGTCTTAGAAGGATAGTGCCAGAAGTCTCAACAACAACCAGAAAAGGTTAAGAAAGCTACTGTATTTATGGCCATCTAGAGGTGTGGAAGTAAAGTTTATTATTGCACAGTTGTTCGTATTAATGCATAATAATTATTATTTGGTGGGTACATTGACAGGTAAAACACTGAAGCTTTGACCGCGTAGACCGCACTTCAAACCTACTTCTCCTAAAATTATATAGACCTGACGTACGGGTAATGATGCGATTACAGGTTTTAGTGATCTCACCTGTAATATTAATACAACAAATATAAATATTTCATAATTACAAAAGGTACAGACGCATCATGTACTTGCATTACACAAGTCGGACAGAGGAAACAGTTCGCCTCTTTGTGTGACGTCATCGGAGGTACAGTATGGCTAAGGCTCTATAAGATGGGTATGCTTAGCCGCCATTTTGGTTCATACATGCACAATGTGCCGTATGATCAAACTCTAGTTTCTCCTTCATCACGTTGAATGTATTGCTTTAATCATCACGTGCATGACAGAATAGTCCTACGTATGTGTGGGTATTCATTACTAAATGGTTGGTTGTTCTGAACCTAATTGTAGTAATGTTTCTACTGCGCGATGAAAATTCTAAGAGAGCAATCTGACTTCAAAACTCTATACGTGACAGGTGGAAATCGATATCAACTTCGAGGTTATAAAGTTATGACATTCATTTGTAACTGTGAGGTCTTCTGTAGGGATTATAAGCATTATACGTACGTATATTGCAAAATAGTGCAAACCTTGTAGTGGAGAAAATTTTGAATGATAAATGTCCAGTATATGATTTCCAACGTGCTGTAATTTAGAAGAAATAATTAGACACTTCTTCAAAATTCGATCCTACGCTGTTGTGGACTTTAACAAGAATGTACGGAAACGAAATAAAATGTATGGGAACTGCTTCGTAAAAGAAGAGGAAAAAAATTAAACAAGGAATGGAATGTTACCGTTTTATGAATACTGTAAAAAAAGGATACAGTAAATTAATAAAATATTATTTAAATTTCATATTTAAAAAGAATGTACTGCCTGAGCAATTTATCCCATGTTGCAACCCTTTGAAGTTTAATAAGGTGTGTCGTGCTGGAAATCATACTAGACCTAGTTCTCCTCAAACCAGAGGAATCTCTGTAAAAATAAAGTAGGCTCCTGTTAACTGCAAAGTAAAAAAGGAAAAAAGATCAATATTTTCCACAGCTCGTGGGTCACTCCCTTTCCAAGTAACTCGTAACTGATTATCAGTGCAATACTTCCGGTTGGGAGAGAAGATTCAGCAATAGAAGTAGTTACTCTATTCTTATTTTCTTCCTGAATGTAATTTATAATATTTGTTTCATGAATATTCGGTTGAATAAACTAAAATCCTCTGTTCATTAAATTTGCTTAAGCTGATGAGATTCATAACACTCACCAAAAATTTTTATTTTGCGAATAGAATGTCTTTTTTTAAAAATACTGGTAAATAAGGAAAAGGGACTAAATTTTAGAATAAAGAAATAAGCTTAAAAATTCCCAGTTACCGTCTTCGTACGTCACATTTCAGCGTTAATTTCCTTCGAAGAATATTTTTCTATTTCGTTAACACTGAAAATAGCGCTGAATTTCACGCAAGTATGAAATGCCGACTGGGATCATATGAAATCAAAATCTTCTATCACAGTTTATATATCTTCGACACTGATCGATTACCAAGTGAAATTCCACGATTTTAGAATGACAATAGCCTATATCAACACCACGGAGTCCCTCATTTCATTTGACGGTACCGCGGCGGATAGCTTACGAACAACCTATTGTACTTATCGATAATAATCCGATTTATTAGTAAGCTACCGGTGTTTTTTCTAATATTTCTCTAGTGAGAATACATTCCTAGTTTGTTTGTTAAAAGGCAAATTATGAACAACCTTGCTATTACAATCACCGTCTCGAGAAAAATTACACAATAATGTACGAAATATAGCCTACTAACTTTTACAGTATGTTGAGTAACCGTTTGAGTAATGCTGGTGATGAGTATTTTCACATTGTGTTAGTTTAGCATTATTCTCTAGGTTGGAGAACAGTAAGAAAGAGGGATATACAAGACTGGGGCGGTCATCTGCCTTACCAACGTAGTGCAGGAATGAACCATAATGGCGGGCGAGCATACCTAGTCTTTAGAGAGCCCTAAGTACGGCCTGTACATCACGAAGGCAGTGCTTGAAACCATAATGCCAATCAGAAAAAACCAGACTCTATTGCGTGCTACAATGTATGTACTGTAGGCTTACATACTTTTGATGATTATGAGGGTTATTGTTATACCGAGTTCTGGCATGGAAGTCAGCGGCCACTCTTCATTCAATAAGTGTTTCCACGACCTTTATATACATATCAGTCAGAGAATTGTTCAATTGTTGGAAGTAATGATCTAATTGCATCCACATTCTCTAAGCTTATTTGGTGGCTGTGAGAAGTTAGAAAACACTTAATAATTGTTGGTAATTACCAATTAGTTTCAGTATGAATCAGCAGAGAGCAACAAGTATTTTGACGTCTTCTTTAGCATGACGTGGTAGTATGTTGAGCAATAGAAGCGGCTGCTACACACTAATATGACTTGTTGGGTGAACAAAGTGGGGCTGTCAGGTGGTGGTTCAGTTTCTTTACTGCAGGGAGAAAATCTCCGTAAGTCTTACATTAAATACAGATATCATGGAAGTGTTCTTAAGAATGTAGCGATAACTACATGAACCGGGTATATGAGCATTAGAAATAATTTTGGTGGATGACCTTAGATGTTAGGCCCCTTTGAACAACAAGCAACAACAAGATGAATAATTTGAAAAAAGTTTCGCGCCGTTTTCCTTTTATCAGCTGCTGAAGTTAGCCAATCAGATCGCTTCGCGTGCGAATTCAGATGGGCTTCGCAAGGCGGTGTTGCTGAATGTGCACGTGGCTCAACCTATAATGTTTAAGCCGTAGTGTTAAACACTGGAAATACTGTACCTAAGTTGTGTGTGAATTTGTACACCGTCACTTCACCGGCAAAATCTCGTATTCCACCGGGCGAGTTGGCCGTGCGGTTAAGGCGCGCGGCTGTGAGCTTGCATCCTGGAGATAATGGGTTCGTATCCCACTGTCGGCAGCCCTGAAGATGGTTTTCCGTGGTTTCCCATTTTCACACCAGGCAAATGCTGGGGCTGTACCTTAATTAAGGCCACGGCCGCTTCTTTCCCATTCCTAGGCCTTTCCTGTCCCATCGTCGTCCTAAGACCTATCTGTGTCGGTGCGACGTAAAGCCACTAGCAAAAAAAAAAAAAGAAAGAAACCCTCGCATTCCACAATGCTCTTCCTAACCACTATTCTCCTTAAGACTGGTCACGCCTCCCATCCACATATGGATATGCAGACCAGGTGGTGGTGGTGGTTATTGTTTTGTGAGGAAGTACAACTAGGCAATCATCCTCTATATAACAATAATCAGAGAGATAAATGAAGTGATCCGACACTTCGAAAAATGAAGGTATCGGCCAAAGAAAGACAAGGACAACGAAGGGCGTGAAAATGAAAGACTCCGTCGGAAAACAACCAAGAGTTGACCAAGCGAGGTCAGATAGAATAGATGAAAGTGAGGATCCTGGCACAAGTAAGTGGAAGCAATGCTAGGGCTCAGATACGGGCCCCATTGTCGCCAATCCACGCTCCGAATTTCAGGGCCCCAGGGGCCGATATGCAGTTCATCAGAACAATGTTCGTTGTGTTCGTTTTCCTATGCTGGCAGGTAAACGAAAATGAACCTTAAATGCATTATACTGTAGGAGTGCGTAAATACATCTTGCACACATACATTCCTACAGCACGGTACAGAAGGGTTCATTTTCCTTTGCACATTAGCATACGAAAATGAACACAACAAAAAATGTTCTGGTGGACTCCATATCCATACGTGGCTGGGAGGCGTGACCAGTCTTAAGGTGAATAATGAATTGACGAGACATTGTGGGACACGAAGTTTTGCCGGTGCGGTGACGATATGATGATGTTGGATTTAGAATGTTAAACTTATTCATTGAGATATTTTCTTTCCATGGAATTGCTTGTTGATCTTGTTGTTGTAATAACATTTTACCTTGGCTTTCTTATCATACTACTGTAAGTGATAATTGCCACCAGTAAATTTCTCAATTTTGATGTATTTGTTAATACTAATAATGATGATATAATGGTGCATGGCCTAACACGTGTAGCTTCTTTATTGTGGCGCGCAACTGTGGGCTTGCATTCGGGAAAAATTGGGTTCGAACCCCACTGTCGGCAGCCCTGCATATGGTTTTCAGTTGTTTGCCATTTTTATATCAGGCATATGCTAGGGCTGTACCTTAATTAAGATATCGGCCGCTTCCTCCCACTCCCAGCTCATTCTTGTCCCATCGTCGCCATAAAACCTATGTGCGGCCTAAAGCTAATATAACTAACTATAGTGACTGAAATCTTCCTAAAATATATGATTGAGGGGATGGTTGCCAAGCTGTCTTAGAAGGATTAGCTTCACTACGTCGACCACCAACCACCCTCAAATCTACCAGGAATTGTAGCTACATTATTAGGTTGTTATCACAAGGCTACAGGATCGTTTGTTCATTTCCCCTTCACAAATATACCCAGGATCACTTGCTACGTTACTACCAATGTGTCCCGCTCCCAGCATGCATATTCCGAGGGGTATATTCATAACGGTCGGTAGATGCGGAGTGGTTCTCGGTCCGTAAGTGGCCACGGCTCGTCCGTGGTCCAACAGCTCTGCACTCTGACCGGCGAACCGAGCAGAGGATGGGTGGCCACGGCTCTACCGTAAATAAACTTTTGTTAACAAACTTCTTTAATATTGTGTCCACAACAAAATATCTGTTTGTGAAGTTACAATGGATAGGATCAGGAAGAAGAAAATACTTACAGCTACAGCTTTCATTATTTTAATGAGTGCAATTAGGCAAAAGCGCAGACGCAAAGTGTGGCAAAGAAAAATATTGGGAAAGCGTTTAGAATTAAGTTTGGAGAGGACAATTAGGCCTATGTCAGAACTTTTTAATTCATGATTCAGCAGGCATTCAAAACTTTCTGAGAATGTCCCTACATGACTTTCAGTTCTTGTTGACAGTAATTGGGCCTGAAATTGCAAGAAATGATACAAATTACCGGATTGTCATCTCCATGAATGTTAGGCCAAGTATCACTTGAAGATTCCTAGCGACTGGTGACTCCTACCAAGGATAATGTAAGAGAAATACTTCTACACTTCACTTATGTATTTTTTATGGTGTAACGAGTTGCTTGCGATTCGACAGTCGATTTCGAAAAAAAAAAGGTACTGTATTGTATGGCGTGCTACGAATTTGCGTCTTCCAATTGCGTCTTTGCGCATGTGCGAACCGAAATGTTAACGAAAACACGAAATGTTAACAAAAAGTTTCATTCACTAAAGTTAAAGAAATTTTGTTTATTAATAGACAGAAATGTCCACGAACAATGTTTATTAACAAAGTTAACGAAAACATCTCGGTGTGGACGCACCTTAAGAGGCCCGCCTCCCCCTTCAGGAGAGGAATGAAAATATTTTACAAATAGTCATAACCTCTCGCGTATTCCTATATTACTGCATTTATTGCTTATTTAGATCTAACTCTTTATTGTATCTCGTCAAAATACACGAACTGCAATTAATATAAATTATTTCTTACAACGTCAATTGAAAATGACGTAGATTTCAGCCCTCCATTTCTATCTCGGGTATTTATTATTATTATTATTATTATTAGTATTATTATTATTATTATTATTATTATTATTAAATACACGAGAGCCTCCGTGGCTCAGGCGGCAGCGCGCGGGCCTCTCACCGCTGGGTTCCATGCTTCACATTTCGGTCACTCCATGTGAGATTTGTGCTGGACAAAGCGGAGGCAGACAGGTTTTTCGCCGGGTACTCCGGTTTTCCCTGTCATATATCATTCCAGCAACACTCTCCAATATCATTTCATTTCATCTGTTGTTCGTTAATCATTGCCCCAGAGGAGTGCGACAGGCTTCGGCAATCGGCACAATTCCTATCCTCGCCGCTAGATGGGGGCTTCATTCATTCTATTCCTGACCCGGTCGAATGACTGGAAACAGGCTGTGGATTTTCATTATTAAATGCATCGCATACAGTACTGTGATAATAAAGTAAAATTAAAACATAATTATCCAACAACAAAAACAACAGCAACTACAACAACAAGAGTAGCCTACAACTATCAATTCCATAGACATAAAATATTACAAGTTTAACATTCTAAATCCATCAGAAAATATTACGAGAAATACTGCTAGTTTGACATTCTAAATCCAGTATGAAGTCATGTATCTCCATTTATGTATCAAATAGCCTTTACCATGAGTACTAACCTTTTTTTACTTCTAATGAAATTGTTATTCACACGCGTAAGTTACTGTAACGTGACTATCCTAATTACTGTTGTTATATTGTTTTTAAGTCCGACTCGTTGGCTGAACGGTCAGCATACTGGCCTTCGGTTCAGAGGGTCCCGGGTTCGATTCCCGGCCTGGTCGGGGATTTTAACCTTAATTGGTTAATTCCTACGGCACGGTGGCTGGGTGTATGTGTTGTCTTCATCACGTCGCGCAGTTCGCATACGGGCGTCAAATAGAAAGACCTGCACTTGGCTAGCTGAACCTGTCCTGGGATATCCCGGCACTAAAAGCCATACGGCATTTCATTTATCATTTTATTTTATTGTTTTTAAGTTCATCTATGGTGTGAGAATTATTCCTGTAAATTATTTTTACGGTTCACCACAAATAAATAAAACTCGTACATAGTAAGTTCGGGGGAAGCTGGGGCCATAAGCAATTCGATATTACCCCATCATCAAAAACCGCCTCTATGTCTTGCGATGAATCATGTGCAGAATGAGTTGTGGCAGAATTCTGTTAGAAATAGCCATATATTATCTCATTATCTGTGAATATTTGAAAAAATGGTTCGAGAATATTTGTGCGGTATCTCTCGGAATTTATGCTATCCTTGAAAAATATGGGGCCTAATTTCCGTTCTGCAGTTATACCACTCCATACACCAATTTTCTGGTCTTGTGAGGATACTTTGTGAATTAAGAGAGGATTTTCGGTGATCCAGTGCCTACAGTGTTGTTTTGAATACACCGCTCGGTGCGTGCACATGCAGGTCGACTGCCCGCCCCACTGGGAGTGGGACACACCGTACATCAGAACCTCTCAAACTGAGGCGCAGAGTTCCTGTGCACAGTGCATCAGTCTCACTCGGCCCGGCTCGGACCAACGCTTCGTCTCTGAGCTACTCGGCTAAGCTCGGCTCAACTCGGCTCGGGTTTGGAGCGCTACGGAGTAGGAGGAGGGAGACAGGCGTGGGGAAACAGAGAGACAGCGCTATTGCTCCAAATCGGGGAGTGGGGGTTTGCACTCTGGTCAACCAAGCAAAGTCGTCTTTTGCACCGTGCACAGTGCATGCACCCTGAGATGTCCTGCCGTAGACGGTCACACCAAGGCAAGAGTAACATGGCCATGTTGACGAACGTACTGTCCATATCTGTCTACAGAATCACTTACTACTTCGTAAGACAGGTAAATCTAGGTCGCTGTTAAAGCTAACGATGGAACGTTCTACCAACCAATATGGCGGTACGGTCAAACCATTGTCATGAGGTCGCAGCAAATCCATTATAGCATGGATCCAGAAGATTCAATTTTCTTTCAACACAGTTTTATTATCAATTATTTTCCTGCATCAGCCGACTGATTAGTAACCTTTTGTCTCAAATTGGCGTTGCAGTAATTGGCACTCCGTAATTGACCTTCTCTCAAGTTACATACACATTATTTGAACCCACAGTGCAAGCAACTCCGTACACCCAGTACTTATACGTCGTAATGGCGTATGTCTTAACACATGTGATATTTAACAGATCTCATTGAGAAAAACCCTCGCACTTCTTTCATTAAGTACATTTTATTGCTTATTGCATTATGCTCTTCTCTGCGTTCAGAAAAAAGCTAATTGTTATTTAGTCACGTTCAGATTTGTAGGCAAGTGTTTTGATGGTACCGAAATCAACCTCCATAGAAGAAAAAAAAAAAGAAGTATTAAGCTGCCCAGTAATTTGGCAAGAAGAAATGACGCGAGTTCTCCTTATATATTAATATAGATGTACATTTCATTTTCAGGGGTACAATCAGGCCATATACGTGATATGACAAGAAATTATACTTAATAACGGAGCTAGAAGAGTGTAATTCAAACAGACGAAGGAGGGGCTTCTTTTCTACAATGGAGCCATCTCAGATCACTGGCTCTTTCGCATTAGAATAGTACACCTTAAACGAATTTGTTAACAAATATGAAGAATCCAGAGAATAATCTGAGATAATCCAGCTCCTTGGAAGAATGATCAGCGTACTGATTGTTCTTCTGTTCAAAGAGCCCCGAGTTCGATTCCAGGCCGAGCCGAATATTTTAACTGCGTGTAGCTAATTCCCTTTACTCGGACACTGCGTGTTTGAAATAGTCAAAATTCATTGCGTGTTGGAGATAGTCTTTATTGAAATCTACACATAGGCTACAACACATCTCACTTCCAACAACACCAAAAAAAAAAACCCCACAAAGTGTTGTGCATCCACATTTTTTGGACACAGATAGGTCTTATGACGACGATGGAGTATGAAATGGCTAGGAGTGGGAAGAAAGCAATCGTGACCTTAATTAAAGCACAGCCCCAGCATTAACCTGGTGTGAAAATGAGGAAACCACGGAAAGCCGTTCAGGGCTGCTGGCATTGGGACTCGAACCCACTATCTACCGAATTCAAGCTGATAGCTATATGACCCAAACCCCGCAGCGAGTAGCTCTGTGAGGAAATAGGGCATTCAGCTGTAAAACTAGTTCAAATTCACATGAAAAGCAAATAAATTGGGGAAAATTCCATGCAGAAGAAGTCGTAGCCTACATTGGAACACGGCAAATGTTAAAGAATACTATAATTAAACACAAAACGAAATACTACGCACACTAAGTGAGTGCCCGAGCGGCTTGAGTCACGTAGCCGTGGGCTCGAACCCCACTGTCGGCAGCCCTGAAGATGGTTTTCCGTGGTTTCCCATTTCCATACTAAGCAAATGAGGGGATTTACCTTAATTAAGGCCACGGTTCTTCCTTCCCTCTCCTAGCCCATCGTCAGCGTAAGCGTAAAGCAAAGCGGAAACAAAAACACAAAACAAAACATTCGTACTATAAATTGATTCACTAAGTTCCAGGTCCCGTGTGCGAGTGTAAATTATGTTTGAGATTGTTTCGATTCAAGCATGTTCTTTGTTGCAATGTTTATTGAAATGACTGTCGAGATTGCCTCTGAAAATGTAGCCATTTGTTAAATCACGTGGTGGTGCTCCTGGTGTGAGGGAATCAGCCGACTAAGAAGAGTCCTAACCCGCTGCCTACGAGAAGCCTAGATGTAAAGCAGTTCAAACATACTCTTACGGGGAGGCTTCTTTCGAGTCCATGCTAAACTGTTCGACATCGCGCTGAATAAAATCTTTCTCATCTTCACGGGATGTCTACGGCCTGCACCACTGGAAAAGCTATACTACCTCGCTGGGATTAAACCTCCAGACATGCGTTAAGAGATAGCGACGGAAAGCGATGTAAAGAAGGCGTTGACATCTTAAGCCAGGGATGGCAAACCTTTTCTGACTAGCATGTCAATTAAGGACTTGGTTATTACTTTCTAGTGTAGGGTCCCTCAGGGTGCATGCAACGGTGCATTGCGCGGCGCAAGGTGCAAAAAACGACTTTGCTATGTTGACCAGAGTACAGAACTCCCCGCTCAACCTGGATTTTAAGCAATAGAGCTGTCTCTCTCTCTTTCGCAGCGCCTGCCTCTCTCGCTCCGCCTGTCTCCCCCTTCCTCACTTGCTCAGCAGTGCTCCGAGCAGAGTTGATCCTAGTTTAGCCGAGTCGTCCCGAGACAAAACTGTGTTCCGAACCGAACCGAGTCAGGCCGATGCACGGCACATAGAACCTCTGCGTCTCGGTTTTCACGCGTGAGATTTTAGGCGTTTGAAAGGCCCTAGTCTGGTGTGCCACCGGTTATTTTTCTTTATAATCACCAAGAACCCCCTCATTTAATTTCATTTAGGTATTAGATCACATTACATACGAGTATAAATACATTCGAATGAATGTTTCATGATTTCATTTTGCAAAAGTCACTGAAAATTAAATTTCAAAAAATAAATATCAAGACTAAGATTTTTTCTTTGATTACCTAATAAAATTTGTAAAAGATATGACCTGGTTTAATTGTGGCATACCTCTTTATTAAAGCGTGACAATAAAATATGCTATATGCTAGATTTTTGACCTACGTGTTAAAAACATTAAAATATGTCGGATGTTGTGCTGCATGCAATAGTAGTTGTGTTAGCGTGTCACCTAGTGGTACGTGTGTCTGAGGTTCGCCATCCCTCTCTTAAGCTCACTCTCTGTAAGGTTATCAGTGAGCGCGGCTGAAACTAAAATAGAGGAAATATTTCTGCAGGTCAGCAGAACCATTACTCACACAGTGACACCTCATGGAGCCCGAATTGATAAGCAGAGTGTAAGGAACACAAACGGAATGGATTTGCTCACATCAAATGAAACGTTCCTGCTGCTCATACAGAGAGTGGTCAACAATGACGTCGGAAGTTACGAGGTAGAAGAATGAAAACCTACAACCTGTTTTCCAGTCAGTGACCGGGTCAGGGATGTAATGAATGAAGCCCCATCTTGCGGCGAGGATAGGAATTGTGCCGGCTACCGAAGCCTGTCGCACTACTCTGGGGCAATGATTAATGACTAAAAGGTGAAATGAAATGATAGTGGAGAGTGTTGCTGGAATGAAAGAAGACAATGACAACCGGATTACCCGGAGAAGAACCTGACCCGTCTCCGCTTTGTCCAGCACAAATTTCACATGGAGTGACCGGGATTTGAACCACGTAAACCAGCGGTGAGAGGTTGACGCGCTGCCGCCTGAAGGCTTCGCTACAAGGTACATTACAAGACAATATTTAGAAGTGGGGTCATCAGTCCAATGCGTGATGTGTGGGTGTGGAGCCGAATAGACCACGCCTCATTTGCTCTAGTCCAGACTATATTCCTCTACATCTTCTTCGAAAGACCGTCTAAATAGAATACTAGACACATTGAATGTTTCGAACATTTGGAGAGCGACAGTTTGAAATGGATTGCCATTCCTTTTGCTACATGTTTTAAGTCGCACCGACACAGACAGGTATTATGTCGACGATCGGATACTTATTTATGTATTTATTTATTTATTTATTTATTTATTTATTTATTTATTTATTTATTTATTTATTTATTTATTTATTTATTTAATTAATTTAATTTATTTATTTAATTTTATTTATTTATTTATTTAGATAGTTATATAATGTGAACGTACAAGCGGTAAGCCCAAGGACATTATTCACTACAAATTGAATATTTCACATATAATGAAAAATAAAGGAAATAAGACAAGAAGGAAAACACACAATTCATACGACTTCTTCTTTTCTTCTTTTGTTACCGCTTTTTTCCACACTTGTAGTGTCGCAGGTGGCGTCGCACATGTGGATTTGGCCCTGTTTTATGGCCGGATACCCTTCCTGACGCAACCCTAGGTGGAGGGATGTAATCAATATGGCGTGTTTCTGTGGTGGTTGATAGTGTGGTATGTTGTCTGAATATGATGACTTGAGTGTTTGGAATGACACTTATACCCAGTCCGCGAGCCAGAAGAATTAATCAGAAACGATTAAAATCCCCGACCCAGCCGGGAATCGAACTCGGGACCCTCTGAACCGAAGGCCAGTTCGCTGACCATTCAGCCAACGAGTCGGACTACAGTTCATAGAACAAAGCCACTATACTGCAAAAACGGGAAGGACACATATATCCAGATTTAATATTAAAGAAATATAGTAATCACGTAACCTTTTTCAGTAAATAATTAATTATGTACCTTTCTTTGCAATTTGTTTTGCGTCGCACGGACACAGATAGGTCTTATGGCGACGATAGGATAGGAAAGGCCTAGAAGTGGGAAGGAAGCAGCCGTGGCCTTAATTAAGGTACAGCCCCAGTATTTGCCTGGTGTGAAAATTAGAAACCAGGCAAAGCCATCTTCAGGGCTGCCGACAGTGTGACTCGAACCCACTATCTCCCGGATGCAAACTCAGAGCTGCGCGCCCCTAAGTGCACGGCCAACTCGCCCGGCAATTATGTAATATTAACCATACAATTAGTACATAGAAAAAAGAAATAACATATGCAAGATCATATTAAAATGACGGAATGGAACTTAAAAGACAATGAGAAAATAAGAACAACTAACAAACAATTATTAAAAAGAAGTGATGTAGCAACTTAACAGCTATAGGGATATTATTAATTCAGAATATACGGCAGGGCTAGGACGGGGAAGGAAGCGACCGTGGCATTAAGTACAGCCCCACCATTTGCCTGATGTGAAAATGGGAAACTACGGAAAATCATCATCAGGACTGTCCACTGTGGGGTTCGAATCCTCCAGCTACGTGACCCAAACCGCGCAGTCATTCGCTCGGTAAAATGGATTGCCAAGAACATATTTTAATTTATACCTAGTAGTCTGTAAGTTACAGCAGTGCTTCCGACACGATTGTACGCATGTAGGCACGTACTTTAAACATTGATTTACCATTACCACTGCAGAAACGTGATCGGATATTCAGCCTACCTATAGAGATGCAGTGGTCGTACCTTCCCTTCAGATCATCCTTTTATGAGCTGTAGATCCTTAATCTACTGGTGTATGTACTGAATAAGCAAGTGAAATAACTTGTTAATGTTATACAGTTTTAAGTATTATTGTACGTTTAAGTGATAATCAGTGATAATTTAATAATTCAAAGAACACGTAGTTATAATACTGTAAGTACGAGTTGTTCGACAGCGCATTAAAGAAATGGCTCTCAAATCAACGTATACGAGGCATAGGAATTAACTAATGAAGGTTAAAATCCTCGATCTGGCCGGTAATCGAACCATGGACCCTTTGGACCACAGGCATCCAGCCGAAATTTCCACAATTATGAGACAACTGTGGAAATCAGTTCCCAAATCAACCTGGAGTTATCGAAACTATACAATATGGCAGCGAAAATAACTAAAACTAAAATAATGTTGGTGGATAGGCCTAACACTTTCTAAAAAAGGGTAGACAATCGTTAAACAGATAATGTCTGTCTGTTAGGTCATCAGCCCAGAGGCTGTTTGGATCCTCAAATAGCACGACCAAAGGTTATGTGGTTATAAGGAAACCGCAAAAACCAATGGCAGGACCAAAATGAGGCGTACTAGGCAAGACGACGAGTGAGGTAGTTTGCCATTGCTTTCCTCACTGGGTCAGAAAGTGCTATTGCAGCACGACTGACCCAATGAGCAACACCTTTCATAACACTCAGATGCACTAGTCGTGTTCTGAATGTCATTACTCAGGACCACCCATACCCCAGCATCTTCCATATTGTCACAGCCATGGATGAGACTGGGACTTCGGTGAAAGCTACACTTTACTCTGGCCTGTGCCAAGGGATGGATACAAAAGTACTGTATCCATCAAGAAATGGCAGCAGGCAAAAACAACACATATAATAACATTGATTGTTTAATTAACCGGCAAGAAACTAAAAACAGGTCTTGAGAAATGAAATAAATGGCTAAAAATTATAATAACCAGAACAGAAAGATATACAGAATATTACAAAACACACTTCTATATATAATAAGGGTAGGTTTACCTATTTCAGTTCTCAAGTACACTTCTCGTGATTCATTAGCTAATTCTACTTATTAAATTCTCTCTGATAGAATTAAATAATATCTAACCTGGACCAAGCAGATGGGGAAATAAAGTTTTAACCACTAGACCACAACGGTGAAGTTTTAAAACCGGGAACGTGTAGGTAAGAAGATAAATGTAATTACATGAAATTACTGAAATTACTTGAAGTCCTAAGCATGAAGATTCAAGAAGGTTAAAGGCGAGGTTAATGAATGAACTGGCCAAAAGTAAAATCTGAGATACGGTAAGTAGTATGATGTACAGGTGCCTGCCGTAAATATTTTGGAGAATGGATGTTTTCGGTACAATCCTAACAAGTTATCTCTTGGCCGCGTAACACGTACTAGCAGATCATGCGTGGTGAATGCTAAGCCTTCTGTACGCACTTTAACGTTGAGATTCTGTAGCCCTCAGCGATCCTTTGATTGTCACGTACACTTGTAAATATATATGATGTACATGCCATATACGGCACAGAGGATATCTAAGGCAGGCAAAAGAGCATTGTACGATGAAGACTCAATAATTATACAGTACATCCAACACTTCTTCATATTAAACATAGGCTGTGACGGCAATTTTGTGTGACCATAGAGGTCCAATTATGTGAAACTCCGGACTGCACACATCAAAGTTTTCATGCAAATAATAATAATAATAATAATAATAATAATAATAATAATCTAGAAGAATTCAAAGTTGACAAGAAATCGCGAGGCTTTATTCGTAAGACGCTGACTGGCACAACTTCAAAAGTTATATTTCTTTCTTTCTTTTTGTTTCTTTTTTTTTCTGCTATTTGCTTTACGTCGCACAAACTCAGATATGTCTTATGGCGACGATGGGAGAGCAAAGGCCTAGGAATTGGAAGGAAGCGGCCGTGGCCTTAATTAAGGTACAGCCCCGGCATTTGCCTGGTATGAAAATCTGAAACCACGGAAAACCATCTTCAGGGCTGCCGACAGTGGGGCTCGAACCCACTATCTCCCAATTACTGGATTACTGGATATTTCAAGGTGAACTTTCTGTCTCTTTTAGATGTTGCCACAGGACTTGGATAAGTAGATAGCTTATCTCCATTATTGTTCAATCTGTTTCTTGAAAGTATATATCAGGATATGGGAAAATGACACAAAGGGACAGCTATTGGTCGACTACATTGACTTAGCAAATGTCATGGGATAGTCACCTAATAGTGTGTGGGGCCTCCTCTGGCCCTGCGAACTGCAGTGAGACGCCGTGGAAGTGAGTCGACAAGTCCCCGGCAGTCCTCTGGACGCAGCTGACACCAGATCATTTTCAGAGCGGCCGCCAATGCTGGTCTGTTCGTGGGTGCAGGATCCATGGCACGGAGCCTGCGTTCCAGCACATCCCAGATATGCTCGATAGGGTTTATATCGGGGCTCCTGGGTGGCCATGGCAGTCGTTGGACCTCCGCTGGAACCATTTCTGGGCGACGTGGGAGCGATGTGGCGGCGCGTTATCATCTTGAAACACCGCAGAACCGTCTGGGCGCTGAAAGACCAAAAGTGGGTGGAGATGGTCTCCGAGCAGCTCAACATACCGCGTACCATTCAAAGTCTCTTCCAGAACAAGTAGGAAAATGCACCCCAGACCATAACAGACACACCAGCCCCCTGGAGCACACCTTCGAGGCAGGCGGGATCCACCGCTTCATGTGGTCTGCGCCCACACGGTGCCTCCCATCGGTATGGTGCAGTTGAAATCGTGATTCGTCCGGACATATCACGTTGCGCCATTGTTCCAGTGTCCATCCCTGGTGAGTG
The DNA here is from genome assembly GCF_040414725.1 of Anabrus simplex. Lineage (NCBI taxonomy): Eukaryota > Metazoa > Arthropoda > Insecta > Orthoptera > Tettigoniidae > Anabrus > Anabrus simplex. Next base: position 72,055,308 of record NC_090265.1, on the reverse strand, counting down.
GCGACATGCGCGTCGTTGTGCCCGATGACGTTGGGTTAACAGTGGCACCCGTGTGCGGCGCCCGCTCCCATACCCCATAGAACCCATGTTCCTACGGATTGTCCACTGGGAGGCGTGTCGAGCACGGCCGGTGTTGAATTGACCCGTGATCTTTTGCACGGTTGCCCGTCCGTCACTCTTGACAATCCGTCTCAGATGTCTCCGGTCACGGTCATCGAGGGTGGCTGGACGGCCCGGCGTTCGTCTGTTGTGGACGGTGACACCCGCATTCAACCATTCACGATACATGCTGGACACGGTTGATCATGTGAAGCCGAATTCCCGCACTACTTCCGAAATCGCACTTCCCGTCCGTCGGATATCAACCACCATACCCCGTTCGAACGGTATCAGCTCACAACGACGTTCCATGTTACACCTGTCACATGCACAGCCACTGCTCACAAAATCTCCTATACACCTGCCGCTGGCACAGGGGGCGTGTGGTGCGCAGACAACACACCTGCGCATCAGTGCTCCGCTATCCCATGACATTTTCTCAGTCAGCGTACTAAAATTAAAATTCATCTGCAGTATTTGGCCTTCGCAAATGATCTACTGTAGGTATTCTTCCTAACAACAGACCAAGAAGCTGTTGAGGCTTTGAAAAACTTCATGATTTTGCAGCTAAGCCTGAGCTCCAAATATCGTACGAAGAATTTCAGTACATGGAAGGATCCACTCGTTATATAGATAGACAATCTCTAAAGACTAAATTCGGAATAATTAATCAAGTGAATATGTTCAAGTACTTAAGCGAAGTAATTCAGTCATCTGGCTTGAATCTTGAAACAAATACGGAGAGAATTTCAAAATTACAGAAGGCCTATGGACTCACCTGGAACAGATATAACAAAATATAAATATCCAGGAACGTAAAATTAAGACATTAGGACTCGATTATCAAACCTGAAGCACTGTACATCTCGGAAACATCGATCACTGGACAGATATTTTTTTTCAAAACACAGATGAACAGGAGAGGAAAATATTGAGGAAAATATTTAGTCCAGTCTACTTAGAGGGAATCTGGAAGAAACGGAAGTTTCTGGAGCTTTATCAGCATTCTGAAAAGATCACTGACCCCACCAGGAAAATGCGATTCAAGTTCTATGGCCACACCTTAAGAATGAACAATGAGAGGCTCACCAAAAGGATTCTTGACCTTACCCTCTCAATGCAAGTCAAGAACAAGGCTTAGTGAAATAGGAAAAGACCTTCAGGAAATCGGCATCCCACAGGAAATTATTCAAGGTCGACTCCATTCAAAAATGAAAGCGGTCAACATCCATCATTTTGCTGAGAACCAATAAATGACGGACTGAAGAACAGATGAAAAGTTTCAGAGCCGAGATGAAGAGATTTTGGGAGAAAAGATATTTTTTTTACAACTTGCTTTACGTCGCACCGATACAGATAGGTCGTATGGCGACGATGGGATAGGAAAGGCCTGGGAGGGGGAAGGAATCAGCCGTGGCCTTAATTAAGGTACAGCCCCAGCATTTGTCTGGTGTGAAAATGGGAAAATACGGAAAACCATATTCAGAGCTGCCGACAGTAGGGTTCAAAGCCACTATCTCCCGGATGCAAGATCACAGCTGCGCGCCCCTAACCGCACGGCTAACTCGCCCGGTGAAGAAAAGATCAATATCAGCTAAATAAGCTCTATGGCGCTGTATAATAATAATAATAATAATCAACATATTATGGCCTCAGCTACCTTGTGTGGGCATTGTGATTTGACGTCATTTGGGCGCCTGAGTGTCAGTTTGAAAGTTCCGTTTTACTCTACCATTACTCTATCAGAAAACAGAGGAAAAAAGACTGTTAGGCGATCTATGTTTTGTTTGATTTACTTGATTTAATTCATTTTGAGGGTGAAGCACCATGTGCGTCACCAGAGATCTCTTTTATTTCGAAATTTTACAGCAGGGCCTCTCAAACGCCCAAAATCACACGCGTGAAAACAGCGGCGCAGAGGTCCTGTGCACAGTGCAACGGTCCCGCTCGGCTCATCTCGGCTTAACTCGGCTCAACTCAGCTCGGATTTGGAGCGCTACGGAGTAAGTGAGGAAGAGGGAGACAGGGGTAGCGAGCGAGACAGGCGTGGGGAAAGAGAGAGACAGCGCTATTGCTCTAAATCGAGGAGGGGTGGTCTGCACTCTGGCCAACCAAGCGAAGTACTCTTTTGCATCGTGCACAGTGCATGCACCCTGAGCGGCCCTGTTTTAAAGCATAGCCCGCCAGGTAGCTATGATCCTTATGGGGTCAAGTCGATATGGTCTGACAAAGTGGTCAGCCGTTTCGAGTCCAATTGGTAGAAAAATGTCACCATCAGAATTTTCACTAGTAGGGTAGGGGAGGTGGTGGTATACAATTTCAAACCATTAAATTGCGTTCCAAAACTCTGCGTCAATTCCAAACTTCTCCGCAGTGTCCATACGGAGCGATGGCATATGATGCTGCTGATGGTAATTCATCCGTCGGACGTTGACGTTAAGCCATATACAGACACCTTGGTGCCATTCGACAGGAGTAGGCTATGTACCGACAACCAGTTTCACCCTCCGTCTACCTCATTAGCATCCCATCATCACGCAGATGCGCAGGTCACCCGCGGGAGTCAAATAGAAAGACCTACTCCAGGCAAACCAAACATGAACATGGGCGCTCCCGGCGATAAGAGCCATACGGTAAATAAAGATAAACATTCACGATGAAGTGTCGAATGGAATTCCTTCCGCCCTTTCAAAATCAGACTAACTCTACCAGGTTGGAACCCGAGATCCATTTCCATATAGACTGTTATGCAGTACACTAAGCGAGTCTTTCAAATTCTCACTGGAAATATACTATCATGCCGAGTTATTTCATGTAGTTACTTACACCTAAATGCTGATTTCCGAGCTCCAACGAGGAGTCCTTTAGAGCTCACGCCTTTGTAGGAATTTTATATCTCTCACTTATGGTCTGGTAAACAATTTTTCCGTGGAGATCGCCCTTTCCGGTATACGTCCCATACTTTTGTTGTCAGAATTAACTAACAACTTACGTAGAGTCTCTAAGTGGTTTACTTTTATTTCTTAAGGAGAACTACTTGTTGCTCTATCAATTCAGCTGAATATAGGATGAAATCTCTTCTTTTCTTTTATATTTATCGAAATTAAAGTAGTTCAACGTTTAATACAAAGTTCCAAAGTAAAATACGTCGCTGTTCGGGCAAAAGCTCGTTTCTCCCTGTGTCCTTCCTTTCCATCATTTTCATTGAGACTGGTCACGCCTCCCAATCACAAGTCCATCAGTACAATAATCGTACATCCTTACGACCTGACCGTACTGCACTCTAGGAATGTATGTTTACATGACTTATACGCACTCCTACAGTATAATGTACTTAAGGTTAATTTTCCTATACATGTAAGCATAAGAAAATGAACACAACTAAACTTGTTCTGATGGACTAAATATGCATATGTGGCTGGGAGGCGAGACCAGTCTTACGGGGAATAATGGAGGGCAATAGCGTTGTAAGATATAACCTTTTGCCCGAACAGCGACGAATATAATTGTCTCCTCATGCACTTTCCAAATTTGTGCTTCGCAGTACTGTGGTTATTGCTCAATAGCATCCTGTAGTCGCGGAAATTTCTCAAATTTCTCCTGAGAACAATACCATAGCACTCGTTCCTCACAACCTTGCATTTCAAATTGCTTTTAAGAACATTTGATTTTATTCAGGAACTAACCAAACAGGAAATCTGACTCGGTACGTGGCTCATCTCTTGGACTTGGACGTGCTGACTCTGGATGCAACGTTAAATCATCTGGCAATCCAAACATATGCGCTTTTCAAAAGGACAACAAAAACAGCCTAAAATCCATCTTCTTGTGACTTTCAATTGCAATTTATAGTGGGTGATTGTAACTTAATACTGATCACAATAAGGACATATTCCTTGTAGAAATCTGGAGAAGATAGTACATAAGAATGCACATTTTTGTACTTGATTTCGAAAACAACTAGCCTGTGATCGACAAAAATAAAATTTTGCTCAGGTAAAATTATTATTCTAATGATCAGGGACTTTAATTAAGACTCCTGCTAAAAGCCTGACGTCCTACTACTATTATCTGAGCAGTCATATGAAGAATGCTACACGTCCCATAGTTTGAATCTCACTTCCCGTGTGTCTCAATGTAATGTTACCTCAATTTAATGCTCAATAACCTCGGAAACCTAATTTCTCTAATTCATTTTGACTTTCACGCTGCAATAATCACGAAATACTAATATGATTATGCAGCACATACTGTATAATACAAACACAAGCTAATTTCCAAATTGAGTTGTCTGTGTTTGATCACGGGAGGTCGAATGAATATGCAGGCCAAGAGCCACAGCAGTTAATTAGCGCTAATAAATTATTCCTACATCTCCACGGGATATAGGGGCGGCGAGGTGGAAGCCATCCTAGACGTATATCATGTTTAATATCCGTGTAATGTATCGTGTGGAACTGGGCTACAGTCGTCGATATGAATGTTCTCCGTTTGGCATTTACTTTTCACGGGAATGATTCTTTCTTCTAGAGCTACTGAATATACAGAGAATGCCCAATCGGACCCAAACAAGTTTTCTGAAGAACGATATGTATTTCTTGAAATCCGTGTGGTTTACACCTAACCATTTAATTTCAAATAATCTTCTTCTTCCTGTTCTTCTTCTTCAATTCCATTATGTTTTCAAGCGGAGGTAGGGGGAACCTGGTTCTATCCATTTCTGCCATTACAATATGTTCTTACATAATCTCTTCATCTCCACTACTGGTTTCTCACGCGACGTATTCCCTCTATTGTGTCATCCCATGGAATGTGAGGCCTTCCTTGGCCAGCTCTCTTTTCCACTCGCATTTTAAATATCTTCTTAGCTTTTCTTTCTTTTCCCATTCTCCTAACATGTCCGTCCCAATTCAACTGACGTCTCTCGACCATCACACACATTGTTTTCATCTGTCCATTCTCTTTCCCGACGGTTTCGTTTCGGGCAGTCTGTTCTAGTCTTTCCTGTTGCTCGTCTTTTAATTTCCACGGCACTAATATTATTCAGGTGCTTGACCTGCAATAGTGGACTCTCCATATTTTTATCTTTCTTCTCCCTGTTTGTGGGGGGAAGGAGCTGAACAACCCCACAAAAGTTTTCGGGGTGCTTGAGCACACCGTAGCACCCGCGGAGTCTGCGCCCCAGAGACTTAGTGTTAATGTTGAAAGGTATGAGGTGTCGCAGTAAACAAACCACAGAGTTTTACGGAGAGTTTCAGTTATTTCACGAAGGCTTTCAAACTGAACATAGAGAATATGTGTGAAAAAAAACCTTAAATGACAACTACAACTGAATAGAAGTCCTTTCAAAACATTGCTTGAGAACAAACAAAACACACAAAGCCAGAGCACTAGATGCATATCTTAACATGACTCAGGGGTACTGTAGTTGGAAACATTTCCTTTTATTTTGACTAAAAGGGAATGCCTGATTCTTTTCTATCGTACACTGAAGTCACAAATTGATTATAATTAGTTTCAAGTTGCTATGTATTGTATCATTTATATTGTATACATTTCATAGGACGGTACGTAGAAACAACGATACAGCATTGAGAGAATCGATTCTCGATCAGAATTGAGTTGATCTTTGCTCTGTCTAGAAGTTCTCCGAGACATGCCCACCAAGTGGCTAGTCAGACTTGTCAAGTGCAAACTCGCGGCGCCGTGCCCTTGACCGCATTTGTTCCAATTGTGTAGCTCATATCAATTAATGTACAATAGTTACAAAAATAACGATGCTTCACACTACACTGTCTATATTCCGAAGGTGACTGGAACATATCGAGATAGAGTAAAGTGGTAAACTGATTCATTATAGACTGTTCTTGCAATGTTCTGATAAACAGATAATTCTACACCAGGCATGATTAGAATCACTGTATGAAGAATAATGCGAATTAAAAACTGGTGCGTAATTTTCGCAATTTGAAACCCACTGTCGGCATCCCTGAAGATGGTTTTCCGTGGTTCCTCATTTTCACACCAGGCCTGTCGGTGCGACGTAAACTTGTTAAATAAATCGCACCAGGGCTAAGGAGTCGCGGGCGCCGCTTGATGACGATAATAATAATAATAATAATAATAATAATAATAATAATAATAATAATAATAATAATAATAGAGAAATGAAGGTTAATATTAAATGCATATTTTTAAACATCTCGTACTTACGTATTTGGTGTGAAATACGGCATCGAATGCTCACCCGACTGAATGGCTCAGACGGTTGAGGCGCTGGTCTTCTGACCCCAGCCTGGCAGGTTCGATTCTGGCTCAGTCCGGTGGTACTTAAAGGTGCTCAAGTACGACAGCCTCGTGTCGGTATATTTACTGTCACGTAAAAAGAACTCCTGCGGGACTAAATTCAGGCACCTCGGCGTCTCCGGAAATCGTCAACGTAGCTAGTAGGACGTAAAGCCAATAACATCATTATCTGAATGCTCGCAGTAAGTTAAGGAACAGTATTGCGCCTCGCATTCACTATTAAAACTATATTCGTAAACATTCAGGCATGATTAGAATCACTGTATGAAGAATAATGCGAATTAAAAACTGGTGCGTAATTTTCGAAATTTGAAACCCACTGTCGGCATCCCTGAAGATGGTTTTCCGTGGTTTCTCATTTTCACACCAGGCGTGTCGGTGCGACGTAAACTTGTTAAATAAATCGCACTCATTATACATGAAAATTGAAACCATGAAAATGCAATTCTTCACTGAATGTAAATAACATTTAAATGTAAGTTAGAGAAGAGAAAATAAAATGCACTTATAGTTTAATAGCACACTGGTTCTGGTCATGAAGAATTCAAATTCTACTAAGGATTCCTTGAAACTGTTCCATAGTGCTGTGTAGGAATGTTGAGAAAGAAGGGTTTATGAAACATTCACAATGCTATTTTTTTCCTGAAAACTGTTCTAATTTGGAAACAGATATCCACTTCATCCCCTTTATTCCCCAACCTTTCTCTATAACGCCTAGCACTCAACAGAAAGCAGATATTACTGTATAATATACAGTAATTCAAAAGCACACAACACCTGACATATCAGAGGGTGTGCCTGTAGAATGAGTACTGCTAAAGCCATGAAGAGAAAGAGGTGAATCAGAACTGTGGGAATGTCGGGAAAATTTAACCATTAGGCTACTTTCAGTTACACAGAGCTCGATAGCTGCAGTCGCTTAAGTGCGGCCAGTATCCAGTAAAAACTCGTGTCCTCATCCCGAGGTGGTGCACGTCTTTTCAGGCACGCCCCCAATCGAGGTGAGCTGCATGTACCATTTCAACAACATACCAGCCCTCCTGCCATTCTTAAATTTCTGGCAGTACCGGGAATCGAACCTGGGCCCCCGAGGACGGCAGCTAATAACACTAACCGTTACGCTACGGAGGCAGTAATCGGGAGATAGTGGGTTCGAGCCCGACTGTCAGCAGGCCTGAAGATGGTTTTCCGTGGTTTCCCATTTTCACACGAGGCAAATGCCGGGGCTGTACGTTAATTAAGGCCACGGCTGCTTCCTTCCAATTCCCAGGCCTTTCCTATCCCATAGTCGCCACAGGACATATCTGTGTCGGTGCGACGTAAAGCAAAATAGCAAAAACAAACTTTCAGTTACGGTTAATGTTGGTACAATTAAACCTGAGTTTGGAGGGCGCTAAAAATTATGCCAGGAGCACCGCGTTGGAACATGCCTGTTCTACACTGTCACCGCACCAGTCCGGAATACAGAAAATGCCATAGCGTAATTATTGATCTTTGACTTAATTTCATTAGGACCTATCCTCCCTCTCTATATTTTGACCTGTGGTGTTTACAGTGCACTACGTCTTCTGATATGAGCTAGAATAAATTTGTTACTTTCATTGACCTGTCTCAATCTCATCCTTGGCTTTGACAATATGAAAGTGACTGACGTATGAGCGATGCTAGTAATTCCAATCCCTATGCAGCCATTCTCTGTTATGAACGCTGTCGGTTGGTGCATATATTTCAATGGGCTTGGCAGACTGATATGTAACAGCAACTTCTGACACGGTGAGGAAAGCAACAGGAAACTACATCACTCATTCCCCTAGCAAGCCTCTTCAGTGAGGCCTAAGCTATCTATGAGAGCTGTTGGCGGACTGTGTAGATGCAAACTAGCCAGCGGGCTGAATACCCAACATAAAAGGAAAAATATAGTTCTCGTTTTAAAATACACAATTCAGCAGTTCTATTAATTTGAAACTAACTTATCTCCCCTTCTTATAAAAATAATAATAAAAAGGAAAAGGAAAACAACACGCGGAATTTCTACAAGACATTCCGTGAGGACTTAATCAGGGCCCTAACGGATCACTAGAGACAAACAGTAAAGAGAACTACAAGATACTGGCAGATTTTTTCCAAAATCTACTGAACTGCGATCCACCAATTGAAAGACTACATTAAAGTATGAAGGCTTTCAGGGCCGGTGTCAATATAATAAAAATCTTCCGGGCTATTATGCCGTGGTCTACTACTCTCGTTTTTACTAAACGTTTCGACTACTGCTGCGGCAGTCATCTTCTGTGGCGTCGTGTCGATACACTCTCCGCCAGCGGGATACAGGAGAGCGTATCGACACGATGCCACGGAAGATGACTACCGCAGCAGTAGTCGAAACGTTTGGTAGAAACGAGAGAAGTAGACCACGGCATAATAGCCCGGAAGATTTTTATTATATAGAAAGACTACAGTTTGATAAACATCCACCAAACCCAGACTTACAGCCCCCAACAACTCAAGAAATAAAAGAGGTAATCCAATCGCTCAGAAATAATAAGCCCCTGGGAACGGTGGCATAACTGCAGATATGTTGAAAATAGGAGGAGATGACCTCATCAGAAGAATTCATACACTCTTAAGAGAAATATGGGAGACCATGAAGATTCCGAAGGACTGGAGGAATGCAAATTATCCATCCGTTACATAAGAAAGGCGATCGAGCGGACCCCAGCAACTACAGAGGCAAATCCCTTTTACCAGTTATATACAAGGTTCTATAAAGCAGCATTAAACAGAGTTGAACAACAAACAGATCATTTGCTTGGTGAATACCAAGCAGGCTTCAGAAAAGGTAGATCGTGTTCTGAGCAAATTTGGCGTCTGGAGACGCTATTAAGGATACGGCGCAGTACCACCACATTTGTCACCTTTGTGGACTTTAAGAAGGCGTCGGAGATGACGGGGTGCTGGATTCTTTTTCCCGCAGGAGTTTATTGACGTGCCAGCTGTCAACACGAGGCTGATGAATCTAAGAATACTGAATACCACCGGACTGAGCCGAGATCGAATCCAAGAAGTTTGGTTAGGAGCACCAGCGCTCTACCGTCTCAGCCATTCAGTCGGACGCTTATCGAAGAATTGAAGAAAAGTATTGCGTGTTGGTTACATAAGCCTATTCGTTTATAACGATAATTTAGTTCTCTGTGCTATTGCGTAAATATATCAAAAGCTTCAAGTATTGGGCATTTATTCAATTTAAAAACACAACAGTTCTTATTATCCATTAAGGAGAAATATATTATGAAGTGTCGTTAAATTACAAAATAGTGTATTCAATGGAAGATTAGTAGGCCTAGAAATTCTATATGGACACTCCTGAAAATTTTCTGAAGAGGATGGAGTCGCCTCGCCACGCTGTGCTACAGTTGTGCTGGCTCTAAGAAGGATCGGGAGTTACGGGTATTGGGATAGGTCGAGTCTGCCATAGTCGGGGCTGGGTCAAACTAATAGACCCCTTTATGCACAAACATACATTTAATTGGTGTTTAATTCTTGCCCCTCCCGCTGCAGCTGTGATAATTACAGCGACCATGAATTATGACGGCCAACATACGGGCTTAAACCGTTATAGCAGCTGCAGCCCGGCACATTCCAGCCGCAGCTAAGGTTTCACAGCAAGTCATAAAGCATAGCGTCGACGATTTATTGTTGCCTTAATATAGTCTACAATTAGCTCAATTCCTGCAGAGTTATTAATCTCGGCTGCCCTCTGATCAACCACTTAAACTGTGGTCAATGAAGAGGCTGAAGGTCTATTATTTAAAATAGGTGATGCCTGTAGGGGTAAACATCCCCAGATTTTATTTCTCTCAAGATATAAAAATATAATTAAGAATACCAATTCTAATCGTCCGTCATTCAATGCCAAATTAATCAGCATTGGAGATTTGACTATATAGCCTTATAGACTATAAATTCATATGATATAGATATAGGATACTGTTTCGAACGAGAATGATTTGGCGAAATTTAACCACGCCGTGGAATGAAATGAAATGGCGTGTGGCTATTAGTGCCGGGAGGCTTCCGAGGACTTCGGGTCGCCAGGTGCAGGTCTTTTCATTTGACACCCGCAGGAAACCTGCGCGTCGTAATAAGGATGAAATGATGATGAAGACTACACATACACCCAGCCCCCGTGCCAGGCGAATTAACCAATTATGGTTAAAATTTCTGACCCTACCGGGAATCGAACCCGAGGCCCGTGTGACCGAAGGCCAGCACGCTAACCATTTAGCCATAGAGCCGGGCAAGGCGTGGAATGATATCAGTAGACGAATAAGTTTGAGTGGTATTTTTAAAAAATAAGAAAGATCAAAATATGAAGATAAAGTTGGAATTCAAGAGGACGAACTGGGGCAAATATTCGTTTATAGGAAGAGGATTTAGGGATTGGAATAATTTACTAAGGGGGACAAGGCCGTACTTACAAACAATTTTCGGAGGGGTTAGGATTTGGTGGCGGGAGAGCTTCCAAAAAAAAGGACTATAATAACAAAAAAATTTTACATTCAAATAGATTTTTCAGAAAGGAAAGTTTGAAATAGTTTTAGAGCAGTACCATTTGCAACTCAACGGGTTAAGTAGAAAGGTAAATCCATAGTGGTCTGGTGCGTAGAACTCACTTTAACACGTGTGTCTCATTTGTTTGTACATGGAGGTAACAATATGTTTCACTGTAAGTTTTCAAAATACATTTAGAGATTTGATTCATTTTAAAGCAAATTCTAGCGGCTCGATAACGTGAGAATACTTCTATACGTTTGTTAAAATTTATTCACATTTTGCAAAATATATTAAGAACATAAAAATTCGTATTTCTCACCAAAATAAAATTTCCATTTATGTTTTAAGTAAATTTATGTTATATTCATAGAGAAAGGTTTAAAGATGGCACAGATTTTATAGGTTACATTCACTTGTTTATTTTTCAAATACTTGTGTTTATAATATTTCTAATTTATTGTTGTCTATTTCAAAACCCGTATACGCTTTTTACATTTGTCAAGTTTACTTTCATTTCGGAGGGGGGTTTGAACCACCTCCCTGACCTCTCCTGCCTGGGTACGGCCTTGAAGGGACATCGTCTATAAATTTCCAAATTATTTTCAATTATTTAAGAAAGGATAGGTAAGCAACAGATAGGGAATCTGCCACCTGGGCGACCGCCCTAAATGCAGATCAGTGGTTGATTGATAGAATTATAGGACAAATTCTAAGACACCCAGGACTTGTTCAGTTGGTTTTTGAAGGAAGTGTAGGTAGTAAAACCGGCAGGGATAGATAAGGGTATGCATGTGACAAGTAGATTAGAATAGATGAAATAGTTACATAGAAATGAAAAGGTTAGCACAAGATAGGTTGGTATCTAAGCTGCATTAAACCAGTCTATGGACTTATGAACCACAATAACACACGTAGTACGATTTTTTTCTTTGCAAATGGTTTAACGTCCGACTAACCCATTGAAGCGCTTTCACCGACTCAGGGGTGGGAAAAGAAGTGGCAGTGGTGTTCATTAAGGTACGGCTCCAGCTGCAGTCTGATGTGAAAGTGGGAAAAATTGAAAGCCTTTTTTAGGGCTGCTGGTGGCAGGGTAAGGTTCGAATCCACTCTCTCCCCAATACAAGCCCACAACTAAATGACCCAAAACACGTAGCTACTCACTCGATGATACGAACTGTAGCGACCGGGCGAGTTGGTTGTGCGGTTAGGGGCGCACGACTGAGCTTGCATCCGGGATATAGTGGGTTCGAACCCACCGTCGGCAGCCTTGAAGATGATTTTCCATGGTTTCCCGGTTTTACACCAGGCAAATTCTTGGGCTGTACCTTAATTAAGTCCACGGTCGTTTCTTTCCCACTCCTAGGCTTTTCCTCTCCCATCGTCGCCATTAAGACCTGTTTGTGTCGGTGCGACGTAAAACAAATAGCAAACAATAGAACTGTAGAGATAGAACGATAGATAAGTTATATTAAGACTCTTGGACTAGCGGGAGGTGAGGGGTTGGGTTGATAAGCTCAGTGACTTAGCTGCGAGCTTGCCACCCAGAAGTCTAAGGTTCGAAACACGGCCAACCCCGGGTTGAAAATTCCATCTCAAAAATCACATGGCGTCAGGAAAAGTAGAAATATACTGTCCTTTTTGATGCTGTACCAACACGTACTGTCAGTCGTACTATTAACTGCCGAAATTACAAAAATATTACTATATACAGCATTTAGTTCTTGCCCTACAGATAGCTCCATAGAGAGATTCTGAACATAATAAAGGTGAATGTGATTCTCTCATGTATCTACCGACCAAGATGATTAGTCAACGCACCTGCCTGGAGCGTGACTAGTTTGTATCGAGTCGTGAGGGAGGTCATTTTACAATGAATGAACTAACGAGAATGATTTCATTTCCGACCTGAAAGGCGGAGTGGGCTACTTAATGGGTAACGTCCAATCACGGGCAAATAGAGGCGGCGATATTAAGGAAGAGGTGATGATGCAAGGGGATGGGTGAAGAGGGAATTATAGACTATGAAAGGATGGGAGATTCGTACCTCTGCTAAGGGTTTATACTGTTCTTTAAATATTAAAAATAACTTAAAACACACGGTACAAGAGCCCTGTTGGACCTGGCCTACCAAGCGACGACTGCTCAGCCCGAAGACCTAAAGATTACTACATGACGAATGGTAAGGGCCACGAATCCTCTCGACCATTAATCTTGGCTTTCGAGACCGTTGTCGCCATCTCGCCGTCAGATAGTTCCTCAATTGTAACCACGCAGGTGCAGTGTCCCTCGAATCAGCCCTCAGATTCAGGTAAAAACATCCCGAACCTGGGCGGGAATAGAACCCGGGGTCTTCCGGATGAGAAGCAATCACGCTACCCCTAGACCGCAATATATTTCGTAATACGGCTTATTCATCACTATATTAGAATAAAGTATGCACTAAACCCTTTTCTAGTATTCCGATTACCGGGCGAGTTGACCGTGCGGTTAGGAGCGCGCAGCCGTGAGCTCGCATCCGGGAGAGAGTGGGTTCGAACCCCACTGTCGGCAGCCCTGAAGATGGTTTTCTGTGGTTTCCCATTTTCACAGCAGGCAAATGCTGGGGCTGTACCTTAATTAAGGCCACGGCAGCTTCCTTCCCATTCCTATGCCTTTCCTGTCCCATCGTCGCCATAAGACCTACTATCTGTGTCGGTGCGACGTAAAGCAAAAAGCAAAAGTATTCCGATTCTTAGTACGTGTTGTTTCGTTTAAAACACTGGCTGTTTCTTTGAACTAATTTAATCAAGGATGACCCAATGAGTACAAACACACACACACACACACACAATTATACTCGACAATGAATGACATTATTTCCCTAACTATTTCCTGTTTAAAAAAGTCTCTTATTGTCATCGAGGATCTTCGGCTGGCAGCGTATACCTGAAATGGATGATCTTTCGTAATCTTGATTGGCAGGTTTCAGCTTTCACATTCACTTCATTTTACAGGCGCCACAGTAACTTTAGGTAGCAGTTCTGTGCAATCAGAATCGAACGCACGTTCGTTCGTTACCACAATGCTGGGTTGATGTACACTTAGCTCAACTCCAGACAAGGCGGATAACTCATTGAATAAATTCACGTGACCGCTCCAGACAGTGAACTCTCAGCTAACGACTCTTAAGCGACTACTCAACATTCACCACAACAGAACACTTTTCCAGGTTAGCGTGATTTTGTACACCTAGAGATGAAGTTATTATATATTCAGTGTGTGGCAGAAATATCAGTGTTCTGCTTTCGTCTTCCAGAAAATTCACGGAGGCATCAAAGGAAACGGACAATAGAAGCAGAGGTCCGAAGGCCGGCCGGGAGCTCCCCATCATTTTTACATTGTTCTTCCAGAGACTAACGAAGGAGCCTACAGAGGAGCTGGGCCTCGAGTGGGCTGACAGTTGTATTCCCACCTACAGTATAGCAATAATGTCATTGGTTTTACATCCCATTGACTCCTTTTACGGTTTTCGTGGAGTACCGGAATTTGGTCCCTCAGGAGCTCTTTTATTATCCGGTAAATGTATCAATTTGCACAATCAAATCTACTTCCATACAGTGGTTACCAGTGTTAAGTCATATTCCTCCTCCAGATCTCCGACGTAAAGATGTTCTCCAAAGACAATTCAACAAAAAAATTAACAATCCAGAACTTCCGATACATGATGATATCGGTGATGCAAATACTAATCGCCCGAGTACAAGAAAACCATCAGCAAGAGATGCTATGAACTACCAAACTTATATTGAATGTCAGAAGAGATTCAGCAATAAATACAACCCATCAATGCCTCCTACGAAGAAGACTCCACCACCTGGTTTCAAACTCCTTCGTAGACTATGGTTCAATGTGAACAGGATTCGAACCAACCACGGGAACTGTGCAGCCTTCCACTAAACCGCCTGAGTGTGACTGCGGTGCTACACGACAGACAATCCAGCACATCATCACCGATTTTAAGACAAGAAAGTATAATGGTAGTGATAGTGACTTTGCTCTCACGACCCCATATATTAGATATACGTATATAGAAGTTTAGATCCTACGTAAGACAGACTGTAGCCATAAAATAAATAAATAAATAAATAAATAAATAAATAAATAAATACGAGGCTGTCGTACTTAGCACCAGCAGATCGAGCCGGGATTGAAACCAATAACTTAGGGCCAGAAATCCAGCGCTGTATCGTCCGAGCCACTCAGCCAAGCTTATTTTGATTATTCATCACTTCTGAAACAGGTCCCTAAAACAATAATATTGCTAAGAAAATACGGCGTCGTTGAAATCACACCTGTAGAAATACTTGTTTGTAGTATTCTCATACTTACTCGGCTTGAAAAATCGTGAAACTACAGAGAAACCTTGAGATACATTTTTGTTGGCTGTTAAACGCTGGTGCTCCTTTTCTTCTTCGTCATTTACAAAGAGTCAAGCAATTATGAAGTAAATGGATTAATTGAAGTCGAGACCTTAAAACGGTTCGAAGGTCTCTCTCGAGGCGTTTTGTTAATTAATTTTTTGTAAATTAATTTACTTTCATCCCGATCTACTTATGAACATGGGAAGTGGAGGGATCCAAAGCTATCAGATCACAGTACTTTCTCCTGCACCCACTAGAAATACATATAGAAATATGAGAGAACTGATATTATGACGACGTAACTTCTTAATATGAGGGCACGAGAACTGGATTGCCGAAGTATCAGGAACAATACAACGCGAATGGAGAAATGTTGAATACCCATGGGTCACTGTAAATGATAAAATATATTCTCTCTTAATATGTAACATGATTTATTTTATTGCTAGTGATTTAAAGTCCCACAAACTCAGATTTGTCGTGAGGATGGGATAGGAAAGGCCTAAGATTAGGAATGAAGCGGTCCTGGCCTTAATTAAGTTTTATCCCCAGAATTGGCTGATGAGAAATTGGAAACCATGCTAAACCATCCTCAAGGCTGCAGAATGTGGGGATCAAGCCCACCATCTTCCGAATGCAAATGAATAGCTACATCTACGTACCACAGCCTTCAGCCTGGTTTTATCGACAGCTGATTATTGTTCTCCAGTGTGGCTGGAGTTGTCGATGTCCAGCAGAATCAGGCAAAGATTATAACTGGTACAGTCCAATCAACATGCACATTTTGGTTACCAGCATCGAGTCACCTACTACCAGCTGAACTTAGACATAAATATTCCTAGGTTCAGGAGGTGATAAACCGACAAGGATCAGGTGCTAATTCATTAGGAGATCGCCGCTGCCGAAACCAATAGATTGCGATCTCGAAATCCACCAGTCAACACAGCAAGACATCTGATAACTGTGACTTCAACCTACTGCAGACCTGGAAGAATTTACGGATGGAAAAACCTCCATCTCGATTCCAATGCATTCCTAACATCATAACAAAGCCAACTGGTTTAGACTTGCCTCAGAGAAAGTGGTCAACTTTAAAGAGGATTAGGACAAATCACGGCAGATGTGCTGATCTCCTGCACAAAATGGAGACAAGCTCACCAGAATACAGCTGTGGAGCTCCCACGCAGACCACCCGCTATATACTGTAGTAGAGGAGTGTCCCTTACGATCCTACAAAGGCGAACTTTGTGATTTTCTTTGGAAGCTGGTCCAGCTGTTATTGGCACTATTATGCAACAAACATCAAACTGGAAATAGGCTAGTTTAAATTGTGTATAATATTTATTTTAATTCTCAATATTTGTGATATATAATGCCAAATGGTAACTAAATAAATCGGTCACGCTGTGAGCATCACGTAGCCAACATGCTGGAAGATTTTTCAGAAATAATAATTTTAATATTTTTCTTACGTCCCACTAATTACTTTTACGGTTTTCAGAGACGCCGAGGTGCCGGAATTCTGTCCCACAGGAGTTATTTTAAGTGCCAGTAAATCTACCGACACGAGGCTGACATATTTGAGCACCTTCAAGTACCACCGGACTGAGCCAGAATCGAACCTGCCAAGTTGGAGTCAGAAGGCCAGCGCCTCAACTTTCTGAGCCACACTGCCCGGCAGAGTAATTATAATGAAATGTTTAATTATTATTCAATTGCTGTAGATTCTCGGAGATACCATGACTTAGGGATATTTCCTCCTAGGAATTGTTTAAAGGGTACTGGAGATTAACAGCGCAGAGTTGTCTATAAAACGTAACAAGAGTTCCGGAATTTATCTGGTGATAATCTGGAGCTCGAGTTTATTCTGATTATTTAGCGATTAACTACAAAATTAAATAAATAATGATAAAAACAGTCCATAAGTACAAAACAAATCAAATGGATAGGTATTCATAACCTATACAGAGAACAAATCATTCAACACGTAAATATACCATTTATTTCTGCATTAAAATTCTTCAGGCTGTAGACTTCAACGGAATAACACAGCTACGTCCAGTTGATTGTGCAGTCTGTGGTCAACTATATTAGTGAAGGTGTTCAAGTGTGAATTTATATAAAAGCAAGTGCAAGTCCGGTAAAATGAAAGTCATAACAGGAAAGCGACAAAATGCGGGGATAGGCAGCTGTTTATTGGTTTAGTTTCCTGATATTATTATACCGGGCTGTTCATTGCAACCAGAAGCTGAATAGTTACATTAAAGTATAGTGAGCACCGAACAGCCAACATGCTGGAAAAAATTAAATTAATAATAGTTTAATTATTATTCAATTGCTGTAGATTTTCAGAAACACCAGGGAATAAGGATATTTTCCCATAGAAATTCCTTAAAAGATACTAGAAAGCAATAATAATAATAATAATAATAATAATAATAATAATAATAATAATAATAATAATAATCTTGTTATTTGCCTTACGTTCCACTAACAACTTTTACAGTTTTCGGAGACGCCGAGGTGCCGTAATTTTGTCACGTGGGAGTTCTTTTAGGTGCCAGTAAATATACCGTCACGAGGCTGACGTATTTGAGCATCTTCAAATACCACCGGACTGAACCAGGATCGAATCTGCCAAGCTGGGGACAGAAAGCCAGTGCCTCAACCGTCTGAGCCACTCAGCCCGGCGAAAATTAACACAACACAGGCTGATGAAATGTGGTTTTGGAAAAGAATTACAAAAACAAGTTGGACAGATAAAAAACAAATAACTTTGTATTAAAGAACGTAAAAGAGAATCATGTTTATTAAATACGATAATGAAGAGGAAAACAAAATTCCTTGGACACGTACTGAGACATGATTCTCTTCTCCAAACCATCATTGGAGGTAAAGTACTGGGAAGGAGACCCAGGGGACGAACAAGGATGTCAAACATCAAGAACTCCATCGGTGAACTGGCACGTGGTTCATATAGCAACATGAAGAGGCTAGCAAACGATCGTCAGATGTGGCTACAGTGTCAAGGCATAGCCTTTAGTACAGGGCCTCTCAAGGTGCACGCGCTTGGTGCATGCACTGTGCACGGTGCAACAGACGACTTCGCTTGGTTTACCAGAGTGCAGACCCCCACTCCTCGATTTCGAGCAATAGCGCTTACTCTCTCTTTCCTCACGCCTGTCTTGCTCGCTCCCCCTCTCTCCCTCTTCCACACTTGCCCCGTAGCGCTCCAAATCCGAGCTGAGTTGCGCCGAGTTGCGCCGAGTAGAGCCGAGCTTAGCCGAGTAGCCCAGAGACGAAGCGTTGGTCCGAGACAAGCCGAGCGCGACCGATGCACAGTGCACGCAGCTCTTGCGCATCGATTTGCACGCGTGAGATTTTGGGCGTTTGAGAGGCCCTGCTTTAGTAGATGATCATGATGATGATGATGAGTTGTCTGTAGTCTATATTGTTGTCTATATTCTACGTATAGGCCTACCAGTGCCCGAATTCAGCAAGTCATATCGCAGAAGTATACTTAATGTGCATCAGTGTTATAGAGATTAAAAATTGAAATAAATAAATGTGGCATGAAATGACAACGGAACAGAGATAATATAATTGATATTTATAACTGAAACAGAAAAATTAATTGAATGGTTTCGTGATAGAATACGTTCTTGGTTCGAATGGTATCGTTTGCGGTGACTCCCTGGTATTTTCCTGGAGCGATAAAACGTCGTACAACATCCCAAAAAACGGGAGGGACTCATAGCAACATACAGCTGGCCGTGCGAGAATACCGGCTTTGGGAGATAAATGTCAATCCGAGAGTGAGACTGTCCCTGTGAGCGACTGATGTTCTTCACTAAGGCGAGAAGGAGATGGAACTGGAAGCACTAAAGATGGAATGGATAAAAATTCAAAAAATCAAAACATGTGTACCGGGCGCTTTCTATCTGCAACGTCATGGATTTTGCCATCATTTGCTAAGAATTGTATGGATCAGATGGACCGCTTACTGAGATCGAATCCGAACGATCCTTTTGTCCACGCATCGAGTGACGTTAATGATCCACTGTGTGAATGTTGGTGATAGGCACTTTCCATCCGCGACGAACTGGAGTCTGCCATAATTTGCTAAGAGTTGCGTGGCTATTTTTGACTCCGACGAAGCCCTTCCTACCGAGCTCGATAGCTGCAGTCGCTTAAGTGCGGCCAGTATCCAGTAATTGGGAGATAGTGGGTTCGAATCCCACTGCCGGCTGCCCTGAAGATGGTTTTCCGTGGTTTCCTATTTTCACACCAGGCAAATGCTGGGGCTGTACCTTAATTAAGGTCATGGCCGCTTCCTTCCCATTCCTAGGCTTTCCTATCCCATCGTCGCCAAAAGACCTATCTATGTCGGTGCGACGTAAAGCAATTAGCAAATAAAAAAAGCCCTTCCTGAGACAGAATCCGGACAAAACTTCTGTTCGTACACAAGGTAGGAATAATACATTTCTACGTGAATTTTGGTGAATATTGGATCGCTCTTCTGTAACGTATTAAGGAAACAACGATCCCCGTTAATGCTAAGATTTGCGTGGCAATTTGAGGCACTGCCGAACCTCTTTCTCAGATTGGATCTGGAAGGAACTTTAGTTCGCACAAAAGTGGGGGGTTAATGAATCTCTGTGTGAATTATGGTGAATATTGGGTAACTCCTAAAAAATTTATTGAAGGAATTACAATCTCCGTTATCCAATTAATATTATATATTTCAGGTCTTTGTTGATCATATTTAGACTTTCTTTGAGGATTTATTTTCAATTTTCAGGTCATTTTCTTGCTCTTTTAGGTCATCAAAATCTGAGCCCTATTTATCACAGTGTTTAAAGAGAAGAAGATCGCCATAGAAAGAGGCTTTCCGGCAATATTCTTTTCATAACAAGACATGTTTCATGAACTTGTTTAAAATTTCTCTTTGAACCATTCTTTAACAGAACATATTCCATCAGAAGGTTGTTTGGTTTGACAGGAGACCGTCACACGAGCCGTCCGCCTCTCTGTATATTTTAGCAAGTATAATATTATGAGCAGCAGACGGCAAGTGCTAAGTGGACGATGCAAATACAAAACCTTGTTAAAGAGGCATTTGTCTATCATGCATGTCGACACCTACTCAGCAACACCGTACTTGACGTCTTCTTAGTTGAATATAAATACACCTATTTATCAGCCACTCACACTCACAGGTTCTTCAATGAAGGAATTATCATCAGTCTTTGTCACTACGCATTCATACGGGTGTCAGTGTAAGCGATGAGAAGACGGCTTAATGTTTGCAACTCTCCCAGGACTTAAGAGAAATACCACGATTGTGTAAAACAGTCACTTGACTGCTCTTAAGGTTCCAGAACGTTTCGCCCACTACTTTCTTGGTCACTTGTATTTCGTCCATTTATGTTTACATCCATAAATATTATGTCCTTTTTTAACGTAGACTTCATTTCCTCGACAATGGTTACATGAAAATGAAAATCTTAAGACTTTTAGTGATTGGTTAAAACGCGTATATTGCCTTAAGTATTTAACTTACGATAATGTTTAATGCCATATAAAAGAGGAGATTACTTGTTGAAAAAAAATTTGAAACGCACTTTTCATGAAATAGCGGTGGCGACCATGGGGCCATTAGCTATGTCCTCCCATTGCTTCGACTTACTTGAGCCAGGCTCCTCACTTTCATCTTTCCTATCTGACCTCCCTTGGTCAACTCTTGTTCTTTTCCGACCCCCACAGTATTAGGTTTGCGAATCCTAGGGAGCCACTAATTTTCACACTCCTTGTGGCCTTTGTATTTCTATATCCGATGCCTTCATTTTTCGAAGTGCCAGATCCCTTCCATTCTGATTAGTGTTATAAAGAGGATGGTTGCCTAGCTGTATTTCCTCCCAAAACAACAATCACCACCACATCTGTTATAAGATGGCGCTGTGTTGACTCTCTTGCTCAGTTGGAGGTTAGCTGTCCTTGTGAATACATCGTGGTCAGTTGTATAGAATAACAAATTTATCAATGGAAAAGAAAGATTTGACTATGCCGAGCAACTCTTCTAGCCCATTGGGCAGTTCATTTATTAATATTATTTTTACTCGTAATATTACTCCCGTACTTTTAAATAATGTCTCTTGTATCTCATATCACAGACCCACTACACCGAGTTACTACCCACATTCGAAATGACCACGTTCTATCGAATAAGGCACAAACGTTGTATTTCTCAAAGGAACTGATTTCAACATTCTTTTTCGTCATTTATTATGAAATGATTTGATTTTCTTAACAAAATCACAAGGCACGAATAATAAGTAATTAAATATAATTGAATAATCACTGTTCAGTATGTCTCAAATCTTTCAAAACATTGCCTAGGATAGGGCCTCTCAGGGTGCATACGCTTGGTGCATGCACTGTGCACGATGCAAAAGACGACTTCGCTTGGTTGACCAGAGTGCAGACCCCCAGTACTCGATTTGGAGCAATAGCGCGGTCTATCTCTTTCCCCACGCTTGTCTCGCTCGCGCCCCCTGTTTCCCTCTTCCTCACTTGCTGCGTAGCGCTCCAAATCCGAGCCGAATTGAGCCGAGTTGCGCCGAGTTTAGCCGAGTAGCCCAGAGGCGAAGCGATGGTCCGAGCCGTGCCGAGCGGGAGCGATGCACAGTGCATGGAGCTCTTGCGCCTCGATTTGCACGCGTGAGATTTTGGGTGTTTGAGAGGCCCTTGTCTAGGACATAGAATATTTGTCTTCCATCAAGGCAGTAAGAACTTGAATTTTTCAACAGCAAAATAGTATGTCCGGACATACAATATTTGCGCCATCAAGTGAAATGAAAACCAAATGGACATACCTAGGCGAAAGTTATTATACGGGACATACAACATTCGTGAAGTAGAGTTGTTGACAATACGTAAGTATGAATGTATGGATAGTTGTATGTCTGTGCCTTAGTCTAATTTCTTAATACCTGGTCGGAAATTAGATGAGATTAATTTATACGGCATTTTTTACGACCGGATGCACTTCCTGACGCCAATCTCGGTAGAGAAGCTAATGCAGTTGAAATGAATGGTGGTGAATGAAACTGGGTAAGGATGTGGAAGGAATCGACTGTGGCCAATGAGCTAGAACTGCCTTGGCATTTGTCTGGAAGCGAAAATGGAAAATCACAGAAAACTGTTCTCATGACAGCCGACAGTGGGTTTCGAACCGACGTGTCTCGTCATAGCGTGTTAACACGCACAGCCACTCCGCTTGGTTCCTGATCACTGAGTAAGTTCACTAATTTCGTCCACACACAATTCATCCACTTCCTCCTATCCCAATTCTTCCATTTCTTCCTGTTTTATAATAACAATATAAACAACCTCATAGTGGAACAATACGAAAGGGCCATGGCCCCGTCGCCCGCCAAGTGATCGCTCTTCTAAGGAAAGGCCTGCAGATTACGAGGTGTCGTATGGTCGATACGATGAATCCTCTCGGTTGTTATTCTTGGCTTTCTAGACCGGGGCCGCTGAAGCTCCTCAATTGTAATCACGTAGCCTCAGCGGGCCTCGAACCAGCCCTCAGATCTAGATAAAAATCCCTGAACTGGTCAGGAAAAATATATAAAATGTTATACGCTAGTTTACATGGAGATGTAAATTAAAATGTTGTTAAATTTCAAATTTTAACACAATGGTTATCGAACAGTGGATAGAAACTATCCATTCCTTCTCCTAGTAATTTCCGACCACATCTTTAAAATTTAACATGTGTGTGTTAGTCAATGTAAATCCTTAATTTGGCATCGATACATTTAACAATATTTGTTTGAATCCTATGAATAGAGTATATGTATAGGTACAAATAAAGTAGCCAAATCCGTTTCAAGTCTTCAATAAATTAGGCTTCCAGGTATTGACTATTTTATTTTAAATCCATTGCGCGGTTATTGACAGACTATGCAATAATAGAGTGGACAAAAACGAACGAAAATATTTAACATGGAGGAAATAAAGTGTACCGGTATACTAAATATGGAAGTGGACAAAAGAATGCCTAATGAATGAACGTGATAGATTGATGGAATTGAAAGTGGACTAATTGACTTTGGAGGTCCTACGACAGGGTGATCTACAGGCAACTCTTAAAAATGAAAATGAAAGATTTTCCAGTTAAGCAATTCAGGAAATGCAGAGCAACTTGTGAAGAAAAATGGTTCTTTTTACGTGTATAATAGGATTTATAAGTTTCCAGTCTGTCGATGATAATAATAATAATAATAATAATGATAATAATAATAATAATAATAATAATAATAATAATAATAATAATAATATAGAAACTCGAGCTAAAACACAGGAAAATTTTACGAAAGTTCATAGGACCAAAATTTCAGAAAAATAAGGAAATATATATCAAGAATGATATGCTCCAGTTGAAAATTGAAAAACTCTCTGATACTATACAAAAAAAGAAGGATACATGTTTACCGTCATCTTCTCAGAATGAACTCTGATAGATTAACCAAAAAGATTCTTTACTTCCTCTGCAACCGCAAAACAAACCCCAACTGGTTTTAAAAAATGAAAAAGCTCTGGTAAAATTACAAATTACACAAAATTTACTATTCGATGGAACAGCTAAAGTAATAAATAAATACGAAAATATAAGGTCCAAGACAAATCTACATGAAAAGCCTAACCAAACGAGAGGAAACGAAGATCAGAAAGAATGAGGAAATACTGGGCACTAAGAAAAGAACAACACAGAGAGAAATGATTGATTCAACGTACCCCAAAGATAGGGAAACGAAATAAGTAATAATAATAAGAAGAAGAAGAATTTGTACGGCCAGCAATTAAACTCATAAAAGAGGAAACTGAACTGAACGATTGTTTATGAATTATAGCGGTCTTTCTCATAAAAGTGAAGGTGAATAAAATTAGTTCATGTTGTGTGTGACAGAGTAACCGTAATAAAATTACTAATTTGATATTACATTTAAAACACACCGAAGTGCCAGAATTTTCTCTCACGCGACTTGTTTAACATGCCGTTAAATCTACCGACCTAAGCCTGGGGTACTTTAAAACCATCAAATACCACTGGACTGAGAGAGAATCGAACCCGTTAACTTGGACTCAAAAACCAGCCTTGTACCGTCTCTCCCAGTTAGCCGAGCTGATCTCTATTAATTCAATGGGATGATATTTACGATTACTCCGTCACACATAACATGAACTGATTTTAGTCACTTTCACCTTTATGAAAATTCCCACTATAATTTGTAACACAGCGCGAAGTTCA
This sequence comes from Anabrus simplex, assembly GCF_040414725.1. Lineage (NCBI taxonomy): Eukaryota > Metazoa > Arthropoda > Insecta > Orthoptera > Tettigoniidae > Anabrus > Anabrus simplex. Next base: position 72,030,633 of record NC_090265.1, on the reverse strand, counting down.
GTCTCCTCTTTAATGTAGTTTAATTGCTGGCCTTGCGCTCTTTACACCTCATAGCGTGAAGACTGTAAATAGGGAAATAACACCCTTGATAGTGTCTTTATTCCAGCCACACCACGTTAAACTTCGGCCGGGTCAGAAGGTCCTCAACATTCCTCAGGTCACAGGGGAGGATCTCCCCCCGTGGAGTCACGCATATCCACCGATGAGCTCTCTCCCCTAATAGAGACACTTCACCACGCGAAAGATTTGAATAATTTAGTAGAAACACACCCTCATAGCAAGTACGTTAAGATACTTTATAAGATTGGACAGGGCATCCAAAACAAAGTGCTTGGATTCCGAACATCAATAGATCAACGCCAGGCATTTTCACACATGCTGTAGATTTTTCTGCTTTACGTCGCACCGACACAGATAGGTCTTACGGCGACGATCGAATAGGAAAGGGCTAGGAGTGGGAAGGAAGGGACCGTGGCCTTAATAGGGTAAAGTCACAGCATTTGCCTGGTGTGAAAATGGGAAATCACGGAAAAGCATCTTCAGGGCTGCCAATAGTGGGGTTCGAACCCACTGCCTCCCGAATGCAAGGTGATAGGTACACGACCCTAACCGTTGAGCCACTTGGTCGATTGTAGAAATATCAATCCATTGGTCATCTAACCTGATTCCTGACACACGTCAGAGAGTAGAGCCCAATTTGGCAGGCTGGATCTAGTCTGAGTCATTCCGTGAATAGCGACATGTTTCCGCCATCGTACGCCTAAAATACAGGTATGCTTAACTAATATCCACAGGAACACATTTACATTGGCTGGTTAGTATTTTTTTTAATATTCTGAATAATATATTGTACAATTAAACGGGAGTGAGTTATATTTTTATTTTTATTTTCAAGGGTTGTTATGAACATGCCAAAAGAGAAGGAATAAAATGTAGATCTAAGACAGGCTGCGTTAATTGCCTTAAAAGAAGGGGAATCTCAATCTCGTAGGCGGTTGCAGAATAGGTTTCGGTTTACAGGTAGCAACGGCTGGTCCGAGGTCCGACAGCTCTGCACCCTGTATTCAGGGCTAAGTCCTCACCATTGGCAGTATTGAGAATAGGTTTCCGTGGTTTTCCATTCTCCTGCACTAAGGCGAATGCCGGGGCAGTTCATAGTATAGGCCACAGCCGTCAAACCCTTTACCTTCTCCGGGCATCTCCTTCACCTAACAAATCTCCTGACCTAAGATGCAGCGTCACCGTCTAAGAGGCCCTCCTCCCCCTTCAGGGGAGAAATAAAAACATTTTAGCAGTAGTAGCAAATCGTAATCTAGTGCTTCTAGGGAGTTCGGGATATCACAACAGCTAGTAAGTGCATGGAATAAGCATCAGCAACAAGAAGGTACTGTACACAACACACCCATGTCCGGTCAGCCCCCGAAAACGAGCATAAGGTGGGATAGAATAATTCAGTTCCTGATCCCAAGAAACCTGCAAGGGAAATCATGGATTGCTCACAGAACCACCATGGCTGGATCTTCATGTTTCCACAGCAAAACGCCGTTTATCAGATGTTAACTTAAATAACAGACAATGTACACAAAAAGCACTGATCAGTCCGAAATATTGAAAATTCAGATTAGTGTTTGCTAAGAAGTATACCACATGTAAGCGTAAAGATTGGTCAAACGTTGTATGGAGTGACGAAAGTAAGTTTAATTTCATCTCGTCTAGCGGTATACGGGTTATTCATCGACCAATAAACCAGAGAAACAATACTATGTCACCAAGATCTAACCATTAAACATGGGAGTAGTAGCACCAAGGTGCCGGGTTGAATTTATAGATATGGAGTTGGTCCTCTCATACAAATATTGATCATAATGGATAGTTTTTGCATAGTAACTTTCTAGAACGTCACATGGTAGGAAGAATATGCCCTGAAATTGAATGTTTCAATAAGACAATGACCTGAAGCAATCCTCTCCGGCCACGTTAATAATTTGTTTTCAGCGAAGAAAGTCAATGTTTAGGGTTGGCCAAGCAAAATTCCGGGCATAAAACCACACTGAACACATCTGGAATAAATTGTACCAAAGTGTATGTTGTAGAAATTACTCAAATAATGAGAGTTAAAAAAATGAAATGGCGTATAGCTAGGTACAGGTCTTGTAATTTGATGCCCACAGGCGACCTGCACGTCGTGATGAGGATTAAATGATGAAGAAGACGACACACGCCAACATGCTAGTCATTTATCCATGGAGCCGGACTCCTCAGGACATTTAGCTCGGCAGCAGTTGCCTTGGAAGGACTAGGCCCGCAATTGGTTGTATCAACCATTGGTTTGTTTTAGTTTGATTTAGTCATCACTAACCATAGGATATTTCCAAAACTCCTTTCTTTTTTCCTTGTAGCTGCCAAGCATGCAGAGTAAAGGATCAAATCCGTTCAGGCTCAAATTATGACGAATACAAGCCATTTGTTGTTACCTATAAATGCATATTTTAACCAATAGTATCTATGGTTCAATAAGTGCCTGTTTAAGAGCCTAAAATATTTCTATTTACTTATTTTATACTTTCCTTTGATATATCTCGTTGGTCGGCAAGGTATACTCTCGATTAAAAAATATCCTCAGTGAAACAGGGTACACATTCGCAAGGAAAGGACTCGAACCACACACAATTCAACTGCAACGTAGCTGGAGAGTGAATTGTTTACCTGGAAGCTTATACTCGGGAAATGGTGGGCTCGACACCATCGGCAGTCCTGAAGATATTTGTCCACGGTTTCCGATTTCCACACCGGATAAAACCCGGGAATTTGACTCAATTGAGGTCACGGCCATTTTCTACCGTGTCCTATCTCTATCTTATCCCAAGTTTGAGTCAATGAGACGTTAAGCCGCTGGGAAAAGAAAACAATATGTTTATTCTCAGTACATATTCATTTTATTCCCACAGAACTCACATCAATAATGGCACTTCAAAATGCAATAAAAAATATATTTATGTAAAAGAGATAATTTAAATGTTAAACAGTTAAGTCAGTACAAGATTATACAGATTTCCGTATTTTTCCAGGCTGTTTTTGTCTGCTTAAAAGTACTTCCAATGCCTACATTTGCGCGGATTAGCCGTCATTCATCACATATGGTCAACCGCTCGTTCACTTGACCCTGTAAAATTGTGCAATTCATTTAAATGTAACCAATTTTGATCGTGAGCACAAAGACCACTCATTTTACAAGAAGGTATTTTTAACGTGATTTTTAGAGAAATTTAAAACTTTTCTCACCCTAGCTCGATTTCAAAACAATGGGCTAGACATTCACCCCACCGGGTTGTCAGCTAAACATCCAGAATATCATCCGCGGGGAGTAAGACAACCCTTAATTTCGCTCGCAGCATGAATGCGGGCTTTCAACATCAAGATAAAGGAAAGGAGGTTATATCGACGCGGGTAACTATTTCAAACGGTTTAACATATAATTAAATAATATATAATAACATACTAGCTGTTTAAAAGTGTTGATTTGCTGCCCCAATTTCTATTGAATTTTCGAGTGTTGGTTCTGCGTGCTAGAAAATTGAAACTATGTCAATAATTTCAGCGTCCAACATAAACATGCCATTATAACTGAGAATGGCCACGAACAGTAATTTAAATACCAGTCATTAGTTAAGAAGTTACAAAGCCATCCAGGTACTTTTAATATTGAAAACATTTCTTATCAGGCAAAGCAGGTGTCTCCATACTACGAAAAACGTAAAATTAAGCAATTTCTTCAATTATGCGAAAATTGAAGTGATAAAGAGCCCAAAGAGGATTCAAATTGTGAGTCTTTTATAGCTCTATCAAACTGAAAACACCAATTTCGAAAATCACTTCCAGTCTAAATGCACATTCGAAGAAACAGTCTAAAAACGCTTATTTCTTTTTGATTCAAATCGTAGCCAAATTAACTTTATTTGCATATTTATTTCCGTACTACGTTCCATGGTTCAATACTCTCAGGTGTTTTTGATTTTTGAAAAAAAAATGTCCACACCGATCGGAGTTATAAGGGCTTAACTAAAACTCTGTATTGACTCACGTTAGCTCTCGTAGTGGTAGAAAAAGGAAAACTGCTAATCAAATCGACCGAATAACGATGATTAAGAAAAGGATTGTAATTTTTAGGAATAAGAATATATTCTCATATTGTATTTACCCAAAATTCGTAGCTCAAATCCCTAAGATGTTTTCAACATTGTGTTGCTTGCCTGAAGGGCTAAGAGTGGGAAGGAAGTGGCCTTAAACTTAATTAAGTTACAGCCCCAATATTTGTCTGGTGTGAAAAAGGGAAACTACGGAAAACCATCTTCAGGGCTTCCGACAGTGAGGTTTGATCTTACTATCTTTCGAATGCAAGCTCACAGTTCCGTGACCCTAACCGCGCGGTCAACTCACTCGATCCACGCGCGGTTTGACAGTCACATGCCCACTACATGTGAAGTCATATTATAGCAGAGATGTTATATCTCAGGCCCATTCATGTTTTTATAATGATATTTTCCTTTCGATGACTGTTTATTCTTCTCATCTTTGCTGTAATAAGTGATTATGAATAAAATTAATTTCGTTTAACTTCACCGAATAATGTACACGCCATAGTACAAATCAGTATTCTAGAGAACCTGAAAGCATTGGTAATTTTATAGCACCTTGGTATTTTTTATACGAAGATTTGGCGTCAGGATGCCGTAAAACAGGCCACCCCTATGAGGAGGGATGGCCCTTCTTCATACTGACCTCATGTAAGGTATGTTTTGAGTTAACAAACACATTACATTTCAAACAGATGGTTTCCCGTGGTTTCCCATTTTCAAACCAGGAAAATGCTAGGACTGTAGGCTACATAAATTAAGGCTGTGGTGGCTTCCTTCCCATTCCTATCCCTTTGCTATCCCTTCGTCGTAATAAGACCGATCTGTGTCTGTGCGAAGTAAAGCAAACTGAAAACAATCCTTCAGGTAAGCAACTCAATCCTAAGGATATGAGCTAGTAATTTAGGCAAACAAAATATAATAAGGTATCGGAATGTATTCTTTGTTTATTCCTAATATTTACAATCCTTTTCTTGATCATCGTCATCCGGTCGATTAGTTTAGCAGTTTGCCTTTGTATACCACTACGAGCGCTAATGTGAGTCAATGCATTGTTTCACTTAAGCAGCCCTACGAGCGCTAATGTGAGTCAATGCAGAGTTTCACTTAAACATCACTACGAGCGCTAATGTGAGTCAATGCAGAGTTTCACTTCAGCACCACTACGAGCGCTAATGTGAGCCAATGCATAGTTTCACTTAAGCACCACTACGAGCGCTAATGTGAACCAATGCATAGTTTCACTTAAGCACCACTACGAGTGCTAATGTGAGTCAATGCAGAGTTTCACTCACTGCCTGCTCGATCTGCATCCGATGGCCGCTTAAACTGCCTGCTCATTCCATACTCAAACGTGTAACACGCCTTACAAACAATCTGCCGCTAGATGGAAGCAGCAAACGTACCCATTTACCGCGTGAATACAACTAGATAAGCATACCAGCAAAATTTAAAATCTGAAAGTAAGAGAAATATTAAAGAATTTTACGTATAAAGTGGTGCTCTAGAGAGTTATAGCTTCAGCACTTTTCGAGAAAGAGGTTTCGACGAACAAGAAAACCTGGAAACTTTGTCTGTATGGTACTTCCCTACATTACTAAGTAGAGGTTTCACGACTTTGGCCACCACAGTTTCTGACACAAGTTCCTGGTGCTTATTGTTACTAAAACACATTAAAAACTTACATTGGCATAAAGAAGGTAGAACATAGTTATTTATAATCTGGAGCAGACTTGCAGATTTCTTGCAGTACGGTAGAGCCGCCTCAACAAATTTCTGCAGCCTCATAATTAGGCCAATAAATCGTTGCTAGGGCTAGCGCAGCTATCAATGGGGATGAATTAAATGAGGTAGAAACGTTATTCAGGCACGTGCTGCATTCTGTTTTTTCTTCGATTACACGCACTAAATAACCACACACTAATCCCCGGTAAGCAGTTTCCGAAGTGACACACACTGACTCAGGGGGCTCACGAAAATCTTCCAGTAAATCAAGTACATACTCAGGGAATAATAATAATAGACGGCCTATTAGGCGACTTGCATATCTGTGAAGATGAAAGCCCTACCTAGGATGATTTCTAATGCTGAAGATGCCATACACACCCCAGCCCCCGAGCCACTGGAATTAACTAATTAACTGAATAGGCCCTACTTGCGTAAATAATAATAGTAATAAAAAGAGCAGTATATTGGCACGATATTATACTGCTAGCAAAAGACTCGTAATGGAATCTTAATCTGCTTACCCTCCAGGGTTGGCTTTTCCCTCGGACTCAGCGAAGGATCCCACCTCTACCGCCTCAAGGGCAGTGTCCTGGAGCTTCAGACTCTGGGCCGGGCGGATGAAACTGGGGAGGATGACCAGTACCTCGCCCAGGCGGCCTCACCTGCTATGCTGAACAGGGGCCTTGGAAGGGTGAAGGAAGCTCCCGGCATTTGCCTGGAGGAGAAGTGGGAAACCACGGAAAACCACTTCCAGGATGGCTGAGGTGGGAATCGAACCCACCTCTACTCAGTTGACCTCCCGAGGCTGAGTGGACCCCGTTCCAGCCCTCGTACAACTTTACAAATTTCGTAGCAGAGTCGGGAATCGAACCCGGGCCTCCGGCGTTAGCAGCTAATCACACTAACCACTACACCACAGAGGCGGACAATGGAATCTATGACAGCATATTATTCCGTTTTGTACCTTCACATTTAACAGTACAGTGTCCCCAGATATTATATTACGTAGTATGTAATACTTCAAACCTTACGCTTACCATTTTCTGCAATGGTGTTTGAAGAGCTCTTGTTAGACGTCTCTGTGCTTGAATCCCTTCTCTTAATCATCGCTGAAATTAGCGGTTGTTTATAAGCTGGATAATCAGGGAAAGGGCTGGGTACAGATCCTGTTTTTAATTTTCGTGTTTTGCTGGTCACTTTGAAATCGTCATTTACGAAATGTAGACTGCAAACCACGGAATAATCAGAAGGAATCCTTTTACTTCCCTTGCTGTTTCCTTCCCTGGATATAATACTTAACCACTTTCGACGCAATTGTGTACTTGAAGGTATATCATGGAATGAAATATCACGGCATTCTGGTTTCCCTTTCTTTGATTTGCAGAAAGGCACGCAGCAGTACACCATTTTCACTGAAAACAAGTACAGTCTATCCTATTTCCCGCTATTTCATTCCGACAGGTCTGGAGCCGGTTAGTGCTGCCACCTGCTGTGGGCATTTGTAAACGGAGTGTTTCATTTAGTGCTAAGTTAAAATGTTGTAATGAGCAGGCAGTATAAGCAGCCATCGGATGCAGATCGAGCAGGCAGTGGTTTCACTCAAGCATCACAACGAACGCTAATGTGAGTCAATGCAGAGTTTCACTTAAGCACCACTACGAGCGCTAATGTGAGTCAATGCAGAGTTTCACTTAAGCACCACTACGAGCGCTAATGCGAGTCAATGCAGAGTTTCACTTAAGCACCACTACGAGCGCTAGTGTGAGTTGATGCATTGTTTCACTTAAGCACTACTACGAGCGCTAATGTGAGTCAATGCAGAGTTTCACTTAAGCACCACTACGAGCGCTAGTGTGAGTTGATGCATTGTTTCACTTAAGCACTACTACGGGCGCTAATGTGAGTCAATGCAGAGTTTCACTTAAGCACCACTACGAGCGCTAATGTGAGTCAATGCAGAGTTTCACTTAAGCACCACTACGGGCGCTAATGTGAGTCAATGCAGAGTTTCACTTAAGCACTACTACGGGCGCTAATGTGAGTCAATGCAGAGTTTCACTTAAGCACCACTACGGGCGCTAATGTGAGTCAATGCAGAGTTTCACTTAAGCACCACTACGAGCGCTAATGTGAGTCAATGCAGAGTTTCGCTTAACCACTTTATTCGGTGTGAACATTTTTCAAACAATCAAGTCACGCCTGAGGGTATTGACTCAAGGAACACATGACAGAAATAATGATGTAAATAAGTTAATTTGGCTAGGATTTGAATTTTAACAAATACGAGTAAATAAATAAGTGATTTTAGGCTGTTTTTCTGGAACTGCATTTAGGCCGGAAGTTATTTTCGAAATTTGCTTTTTAGTTTGATAGAGCTATTCATGACTCAATTTGAAACCTTTCCGGGCCCTTTAGCTCTTCAACCGTTCGGCACAATTGAGGAAATTACTTAATTTTACGTTTTTCGTAGTTTAGAGACCCCTACTTTGACTGCTAATAAATGTTTTCAATATAACAACATATTCATCGGTACTCTATTGGAATTATTGTGGTTATGACGGTTTCAGTGAATGGGACAGTCCATATAATTCAGCTTAGATTCCTAAATAAAGTGTAACAATTCATTGCGAATCATTTTTCTGGGTTTATCCACAATATACTCTCAGTCTGATGTATCCTCCACGTATGGTGGGCACAAGGGCGTCTCTCACCACACCCTAATCACCCGGTGGCACCCCAACAGACGGGTCAGCCGCCTGGTCACTGTCAGGAGTCCCCGAGTACCATTCAGAGATAACACTCAGTTCATGCACCCGGTGTGACCGTGAGTCTCTCTGCCTAGAGCACTTCACACGATGCACGTTTGTCAGGACATTGTTGATCAACATTTTAAAGTACTTAATATAGCAATATAGTTGTATACATGCACATTTGGCATTCCATAAATAAGCTATGAGGTATCTAGCTCCTTGGCTGAATCATCAGCGTACGGTTCGATTCCTGACTGAGTTAGTGATTTTAGTCTTAAAAGGTTAATTCTCTTGTTTCGGCGACTGGTTCCTTATGATGCCCCCAGAAAAAGGATGTAGGGGTACTTGACGAGGATTAAAGCCCAGACACATATGAAGCTGAATTCGAATTAACGTGGTCCATAGAAGAAAAAGAGTAAATAAATAAATAAATAAATAAATAAATAAATAAATGAATAAATAAATAAATAAATAAATAAATAAATATATTTTTTTGCTAGTTGCATTACGTCGCACCGACACAGATAGGTCTTATGGCGACAATGGGACAGGGAAGGGCTAGGAGTGGGAAGGAAGTGGCCGTGGCATTAATTAAGGTACAGCCCCAGCATTTGTCTGGTGTGAAAATGGGAAACCACGGAAAACCATGTTCAGGGCTGCCGACAGTGGGGTTCGAACCTACTATCTCCCGAATACTGGATACTGGCCGCACTTAAGCGACTGCAGCTATCGAGCTCGGTAATAAATAAATAAATAAATGACGCACGTACCACATAATACGAAGTAAATCAAAGTTGTAATTTTATGTCACTGTTGTTATCGTGATCGTAGCCACGGTACCTCCAGTCTTGCTTGAAGCCACAGGTCAAAGAGTCACCATTGATCTGCATTTAGGGCTGTCGCAGATTCCCTATCATTTCTTTACTATCTGGTTTGTTCTTAAATGATTTTTTAAAAGTTTTAAAATTATAAAATATCTTCGTTGATAAATTATTCCAATCCTTATTATTCCTCTTCCTGTACACGAATATTCGCCAAAATTTGTCCTCTTAAATTCTAACTTTATCTTCATTTCAAGATCCTACCTCTCTTTAAAGACACCACTCAAGCGTATTCGTCTACTAAAATCATCCCGAGCCATCTCTCCACTGACAGCTCGGATCATTCGGCGGAGTCGAGCAACTCGTCTCCTTATTTCCAAGTCTTCCTAGCCCAATGCTTGCAACATTTTCTTAACACTACTCCTTCATCGGAAATAACGTAGAAGAAATCGTGCTTCTTTTCTTCGAGTATTTCCCAGTTCTCGTATCATGTAATACTGGTGAGTGTTCCATACACTGGAACCACACTCCAATTGGGGTCTTAGAAGTTATTTATACGCCCTCGCCTTTACATCTTTACTACCGCCCCTAAATAACCCCATAACCATATGCAGGGATCTCTAACCTTTATTCTAATTCCCAGTTATTTGACCATCCCAATGAAAATCTTTCCTTATCTTAACACCTACTGTTAGTAGGCCTACTGACAGTGTTCCCCATGAGCTACTGTCACCCCATCAACACAGTAATTAAAACTGCGAGGGCTTATTCTTTTTGTGATATTTAATAATAATGTTAATTGCTTTACGTCCCACTAACTACTCTTTTACGGTTTTTGGAGACGCCGAGGTGCCGGAATTGAGTCCCGCAGGAGTTCTTTTAGGTGCCAGTAAATCTACCGACACGAGGCTGACGTATTTGAGCACCTTCAAATACCACCGGACTGAGCCAGGATCGAACCTGCCAAGTTGGGGTCAGAAGGCCAGCGCCTCAACCGTCTGAGCCACTCAGCGCGGCTTTTTTTATTTATTTAACACCTGACTTTTCACCCCGTTTACCATCATAGCATTGTCTACTGTCCATCTGACAACTTTGTCGAGATCTTTATGCAGTCGCTCACAATCGTGTAAGTTCATTTTAAATAGCTCACTTGTACTGGTCGAGGTGTGAACAGTGGCCACCTTGATGAGAAGTCAGAGACTATGTAACTCTGTTATTACGCCCCCTTTTTTTACAAGTTGCTTTACGTCGCACCGACACAGATAGGTTCTATGGCGACGATGGGACAGGAAGGGGCTAGGAGTGGGAAGGAAGCGGCCGTGGCATTAATTAAGGTACAGCCCCAAAATTTGCCTGGTATGAAAATGGGAAACCACGGAAAAACATCTTCAAGGCTGCCGACAGTGGGGTTCGAACCCACTATCTCCCGAATACTGGATACTGGATGCACTTGAGTGAGTGTGGCTATCGAGCTCCGTATATCATGTCCCTAACACGTTGTGAAGTAACGTTTCATAAGAGAGAACATTCACGCACCTTGTCGTTTTTAGTTTATACAACAGTTTTTACAACAGGGTGCATTGCTCTCCTTTCTTAAAAGTGCACGGAAGTGTTTTCAAATAGCATTACGACTGATTCATCCTTGCGAAACAGGCTTTGTTATTGGCTGGTTATAGTCATCTCATCAGTTATAAACAGGAAGGAAGGTGAAGTCGGCTGCACTCTTGAATGCACACAGATGTGCACACAGCTGCCTCAACAATACACCGGGTAATACTTCATGTTTACAATAGCAGGCTGCAAGAACGTCAGCATTTTTATCGTTAGATGTTGTTAATCCTTGTACAACGTAATATGAACTGTTGTACGTTGCACCTGTGTTTATAATTGGTAGAGTGTGGCTTCTGGATCCCAATATAATAATAATAATAATAATAATAATAATAATAATAATAATAATAATAATAATAATAATAATAATAATAATAATAATAATAAAGGCGCGTGACCTCCGGAGAGGCCTGGTTCAGGTCTTTCGAGTTGATGATGCATAGGCGACCCGTGCGTCTATGAGGATGGAGTCCTTTCTATGATAAAAGCTAATGATGAAGACGGCACACACATCCAGCCCCCGAGCCATAGGAATTAGGCATTGGAAATTCTCAGCCTATTTCCAGTCAATCGACCAGATCTGGAATGGAATGAATGTATCCCCATTTAGCCTCCACTTTGTCCAGCACAAATCTCACATGGAGTCACCGGGATTTGAACCACGAAACCCAGCGGTGACAGACCGGCGCGCTGCTGCCTGAGCTACGGAGGCTCTGGAATTAACCAAAGAAGGTTAAAATCCCCGACCCATCCGGGAATCGAATCTATGATCTGTTCTGTTCGCCTCCATGGCTATATGGTTAGTGCGATGGCCTTTGGTAACTCATGTCCTCTTCCCGAGGTGGTGCAGCTCATCATAGCAGGTACAATGGAGGTGTGCCGGATGTGCCATCTAACAATATATCAACCCTCCTGCCATTAAATTTCTGGCAGTATTGGAAATCGAACACGGGCCTACGAGAACGGCAGCTAAAAGCACTAGTTGTTATGCTACGAAGGCAGGCATAATGTTATTATTATTATTATTATTATTATTATTATTATTATTATTATTATTATTATTATTATTATTATTATTATTATTATTATTATTATTATTATTAGTATTGTTATATATTATTAATTATTAATAATTCTAATAATATAACAATTAATAATTAATAATAATAATCCGAAAGATAATAGGCCCAAAGATTATGGATGGATAATACCGGTTGCGAGGACGAGAGGAGCTGTATCAAAAAACCGAACGACTGATAGAATCCATCAAGAAGCGACGACTCAAGTTCTATGGACACCTATTTAGAATAGATGGTTCAGGGAGGCCAGGAAGAATCAGAAAAAAAAAAAACATTGGACTAAATCTTGAAGAAATCAATAATTCTATAGGCTTTCGTGAAGAACAGTAGAACAGCGGGTGGGCAGCAGAAAGGAGAAAGGCTGCTAGGGAGAGAAAGTAACAATAGTGGGCTGCAAAGAAAGCTTCTAAAAATGTGTAAGGGTAAACATCTTAAAATAATAATACTGAGCGAACTGACCGTGCGATTAGGGTCGCGCAGCTGTGAGTTTGCATTTGGGAGATGGTGAGTTTGAATCTTATCGTCGGCAGCCCTGAAGATGGTTTTCTGTCATTTCCCTTTTTAACACCAGGTAAATACTGAAGTTGAATCTTAATGAAGGCTACAATGGTACCTTCCCACTCCTATCCTATTTCTAGGATAAACATACAAAATGAAAGAAACTTGGGCTTATTTTGAAGCTCCCAGTTGTGGTTATCAGAAACTACACCTGCTACAGCCGTGCAATGCAGGCCACTTGTTATTAATGGTAACCCATATATTGCATGTCCTACAGTATGACGTACTTTCAAAGATGTATACAGATTAGATTTTTGGAGATTGCTCGTACTCGGTTATGAATCTAGATTGTGATACAGATTAGATATATAGCATTTGAAATTCCCTTTGGTCAGGGCTAAACAATTACTTTCGAATGCAAAATGGCAGACTTCATAGATATTCAACCGATACGATCGCTAGAGGAAGAACTATATACTTGCCAAAACCTTCCATAACCAGTTGTTGGTTAATGCTTCGACAACCTAATCTCAGCAGATGATTTAGAAATTCTGATTTTATCAGTGAAGTTTATGATGCACTCTCAACATGCAAACTAATCGACATTCTTATTTCACAGAAGTGGGCTCAGGTTTTATTTGTTTAATTGCTATCCACTTCGTAGCAGAAGTAGTACTAGTAGTAGTAACAAATACACAATACTGTTATTAGCTTTACATCCTACTAATTAATTTTTACAGCTTTCGTTGAGGTGCCGGAAATTTTGCTCCGGTGGAGTTCGTTTTACATATTGGTATCACAACCAAGACAAGTCTGACGTATTTGAGCACTCCAAATGCGAGTGTTCGATCACCTGAAAGACACCTCTGGGACAAAATTCCTCCACCTTATCGTCTCCGAAAAATTTTAAAGAAGTTATCGGGTTAATAATAATAACACCGGGCGAGTTGGCCGTGCGATTAGGGGCGCGCCGCTATGACCTTGCATCCGGGAGATAGTGGGTTCGAACCCCACTGTCGGCAGCCCTGAAAATAATTTTCCGTGGTTTCCGATTTTCACAACAGCCAAATGCTGGGGCTGTACCTTAATTAAGGCCACGACCGCTTCTCTCCAACTCCTAAGCTTTTCCTATCCGTTCGTTGCCGTAAGACCTATGTGTGTCGGTGCGACGAAAAGCCACTAGCAAATAATAATAATAATAATAATAATAATAATAATAATAATAATAACATTCTAGAGAGAGACCTCTTTAAACACACAGGAAACAATTGGGAAGCTACAGCAGAGCAACCACAACAAAGAGAGAACAGATGAAAGTGGTCGGAAAACGTAAACAAGCCTTCTCGGAAAGAATGAGAGCCTATTAGAACAACAAGAAGAACCCACAGAAGAAGAAATCATTCAGTTATTTGCTTAACATCTTCCACTACTACTACTACTACTACTACTACTACTACTACTACTACTACTACTACTACTACTACTACTACTACTACTACTACTACTACTACTACTACTACTACTACTACTACTACTACTACTACTACTACTACTACTACTACTACTACTACTACTACTACTACTACTACTACTACTACTACTACTACTACTACTACTACTACTACTACTACTACTACTACTACTACTACTACTACTACTACTACTACTACTACTACTACTACTACTACTACTACTACTACTACTACTACTACTACTACTACTACTACTACTACTACTACTACTACTACTACTACTACTACTACTACTACTACTACTACTACTACTACTACTACTACTACTACTACTACTACTACTACTACTACTACTACTACTACTACTACTACTACTACTACTACTACTACTACTACTACTACTACTACTACTACTACTACTACTACTACTACTACTACTACTACTACTACTACTACTACTACTACTACTACTACTACTACTACTACTACTACTACTGTGTCCGGCTCCATGGTTAAATGGTTAGCATGCTGGCCTTTGGTTCAAGGGGCCCTGGGTTCGGTTCCCGACCGGGTCGGGGATTTTAACTTCAATTGGTTATTTCCACTAGCCTGGGAACTGGGTGTGTGTGTCGTCCTTAAACAGACAAAGAGGGAATTAGCAAAATTAAGTAAAAAGTCTTTAAAATATTTTGCAATAAACTACTACCGGTACTACTACTACTACTACTACTAGGTTTCACTAACTACGTTTACGATTTTCGGTGACGTCGAAGTTTCTAACATGAATATGTTTACGGGCTGAGGCCTGTCTGAAATTTGTGTCACCAATTTAGCGTAGACAGAAAACTGACACCGAGGTAACCTGGTAACCAGTGTTCGTCTTCTGTCTACGCTAGGTGGTGGTGATAATTGTTTTAAGAGGAAGTACAACTAGGCAACCATCCCCTATGTAACACTAATCAGATAGAAAAAATAGAAGGGATCCGACACTTCGAAGAAATGAAGATATCGGTCAAAGAAAGACAAGGGCCACGAAGGGCGTGAAAATGAAAGAACCCCTAGGCCTCGATACCTAATACTGTCGGGGTCGGAAAAGAACAAGTGTTGACCAAGGGAGGTCGGATAGGATAGATGAAAGTGAGGAGCCTGGCACAAGTAAGTGGGAGCAGTGCCAGGACCCAGCTAAGGTCCCCGTGATCGCCAACCCACGTTCCGAGATTCAGAGTCCCTCTTACGACATGCAGGGGCTACCGAGGGTGTTATTCTACCTCCCCAACTCACAGGGTCTTCGTCATTTTATTGCGCAAGTTATTACAGTAAACCAGAATGCTGCCTTCCATTCAGAGCAGGTACAAATGGCGCCGTGTATTGAACAATTTTCCACAGTCTTTGACTGGCGTTTCTTCTAGGTGAAAGCAGAGCCCCTTACATACGGTAACGTGACCGAAGGAAACAGATTTTTTTCTCATAATATATACCTTTCTAATATGTACTAAACCCTTTTCAGGAAGGTCATGGGTTCAATATGGCCATAAAATTGTGTGCTAAATCAGCGACCATTTCGTTGAACGTAGATCTTGATAGGTGGGACTATCTTGTAATATGGCATGGGAATGTTGTGTGATGGATCAGTTGCGATATTTCTTTCGAGTTATCAAACTTGCGGTTTTTCAAAACGTTTTTAACTCTCCTCTGGGGGGAACGAAGGGATTCGTTATCTCCATCCCCGTGCATGTCGTAAGAAGTTAATAAAAGGGACACAACCAAAGAATCACTACTAGACCTCTCGTCTCGTAAGCCCAAAAACATATCTATGATTCTGTTTACAGATTTACAAATGTATCTACATATGAAGGATCAGAAGGGGAAAAAGAAATATAGTTAACTTTTTGTTGTAATCGAATCAGCGGTGATGTGCTGAGCACCAAAACAAGCTTAATTCATTTTACGACATTTCAAACTTCAGTGTTATTCAAAACATGTGATTGTGTGATATTTTATTTGTTTATCTAGTGAATATCCACAGCCTGTTTCCAGTCATTCGACCGGATCGGAAATGCAATGAATGAAGCTCCCATCTAGCGGCGAGCGTAAGAATTGTGCCGTCAGCCGAAGCCTGTCGCACTCCCCTGGGGCAATGATTAATGACTTACAGATGAAATGAAATGATACTGGAGAGTGTTACAGGAATGAAAGATGACAGGAAAAACCGGAATACACGGAGAAAATCCTGTCCCGTCTCCGCTTCGTCCAACATAAATATCAGATGGAGAGACTGGGAATTGAAGCACCGGATCGTAGTTTCCTATTTTCACACCAGGCAAATGTTGGAGCTGTACCTTAATCAAAGCCACGGCCGCTTCCTTCCCATTCGTAAAGGGGCCCATAGACGTGCAATATTATTGCACTACAATCGGGTTTGTGCAATAAATAGAATCGTGTGGAGATAATATTGCAGGTTGTGCAATATATTGTGCAAAAGCGGTCATAGACGTACAATATATAGTGAGTCCATGCCGGTATTTTGTTTGGTGAACACTCTTTTCTGTATCACGTTGCCGTTTCATTTCCTTCCGGAATACGCAGAGAAGTGATTTTAAAAAAACTTCTTGCCTGTCGGCGTTCGGGTATTTATCGCGATATTTCTTAATAAGCTTCTCGTACTGTTCACTTTTTTTAACGCGATTACTATAATCTTTGCTCTTAACGCCCCATAGAGCCGGAAGGCTTCAATAAACTCCAAAATAAACTTTTTCACTACCTTTTTGCCTGCCATCACGATACGTTCTCCCCCACTTGTTGATGCCAACTGGCGGGAGGACGCGATATTGCACAATATTGCCAACACACGACACAGTATTTTGCGATTTGCGCAATATATTTCAAACTCTTTTGATTTCGTACAATATATTGCACAACCCTTCAATATTAAATACACACTATCAATTATATTGCACAAACCCCGATATTGCGCAATAATATTGTACGTCTATGGCCCCCTTAACCCTTTCCTGCCTCAGCGTCGCCATAAGGCCTATCTGTGTCGGTGCGACGTAAAGCCAATTGTAAACAAAACCTGTTTTTTTTCCCTCTGACCAATCATATATCTTTTATCCACAGTTCTTTCACGCTCCGGTCAATCTTCCAGCACAACGCCTTCAAATACCATTGGACTGAGCCAGAATCGAAACCACCAACTAGGGCTCAGAAAGCCACCCATTCAGACTTCCTTTAAAGAGTTTGCCCTTTAAATTGTGACTCGTGCAACACAATTCTGTAGACTCCACTTTTTCGTTGCCAGCTGTAAACATTTAACATTGTGTTGTTCAGCAACTTCCTAATTGTGGTACTTGTAAGCGCTTCGCCGACTTCAACTACAAATAGCAATACCTCCCGCTGGCGGAAATAAACGCCAAAAGTAAATAAGTAGCAATACAACGTTTATTAGTGTAGTGTCGGCAAGATCTGAGGCTACCACCCACCGAAGAAAATACCCCCTGCCACTCAAACCTGCTAACTTTAATTATCGCGCTAATAGATACGAGATACTGTGCCATCACGATCTCACGATAATATTTGTTTTACGGGTTGTCGAAGCGAGGACTCGGTAGCTTTCTTTTAATTAACTTGATAATCCTGGGGCAGACAAAGTCGTGTTCAGCCACAGACGCAACGGTATCGCTTGTTACATCTGTTCCGAGCAGCATAAAGTGCAACATGTCCACTTCTCAAGTCGTAAAAATCTCTCTTCTGGACTACCATAATAAGCTTCTTGAGGGTAACGCTGCCACCTGGGGTACGGACCACCCAGTGCGTGAACCCTGGCCTCCAAAATTGGCTATCATTTATAGTCGTGATTTAACAAAGGAGTTTTCCTCTCCAAGACATACAAGTAATTCCAATTTTCATTACTGGCCAGAAATTGGACCGCTATGTGAGTTTTTAGGATCAGAATTCCTCCTTTCATGAGACATATCCATGATTATTTTTATTATATTCATTGCTTGTTATAAACTGGTCTTCTGTATAAATATTGAAGACCAGAAATTATTTTTCATCTCACAACAGATGAAAATAATAACTATTTTCTTAAGACGTAGACTTTCACGACCACTAACTGACATCATAATACTTAATTTGAGGGATATCAGGAAATGAAATGGAACTTAAGTCATTCGGTTTACCGTAAACCCACCCATATAAAAGATTTCATGGGTTCTCTCATCACCATCCTTGCCTCAAGCGTGCTGTGCTTAACACCCTTATCAGCCGAGCAAGGGAGATTTGTGAGGAAGATAAATCAAACAGTGAACTTGTTTTCCTGACCAGAACATTTTGAGCAACGGGTAAACAAGGAAACAGATTGGCGAAGTGCTTCATCCTAAGTCAAAAGACAGATTGTGGAGTGATTCTCGTCCTTCGAGTCTGGCCTTCTTGCCATACGTACAATAAGTCACGGATAGGATTGGCAATATTCTCAGAAGGCATAATATCAAGATCATTTTAAGCCTAGTATCATCATAGGCAATTGCTTACGATCTGTTAAAGATCCTATTGGTTTAAACTGTGCAGAGATATGCCCTATACACGATATTTATCTTTGCTCCCGTGGATCGGTCTGCGTTGGCCAAACATGTAGGAAGGTAGCAACAAGGATTAAGCAACATCGCAGGCACTTAGAACTTTGCCAGCCAGAGAAGTCTGCTGTGGCAGAATATGTTGTACATAATGACCATCAAATCATTCTTATTGCAACTTCAGTAATTTATAGAAACATTTTGTACCTAGAATCATTCGCAAGGAGATATAAATTGCTAAACACCCGAATAATTTTAACGAAAGTGACAGCTATATACTGAATAGATCATGGCTACCCTCCATAGTTAACTTTTCAACATATTTCTCCTTGAGTCTGGAGGCTCTTGAATGAACTATATTTCTAACAGGGTCTCTCCACCTTGTGTCTCGTTACTATGGAGTGACAGTTGCCAATAGCATCTTTGATATTACTCTGAAGACGATCCTGGTCGCAGGTTCGAAACGCGTCAGCATATTATAAGCATTACACGGCATATTATCCACAAAATTAAGTGTTATAATGGTTATTTTCATTATAGTAATTGCTTGTAAATTGGATTGATATTTAAGTTCTAAATGTAGGAATTTCTCGTTTCATAAGACACAAATAACTCCGATCTTCATTACAATCAT
Organism: Anabrus simplex; assembly: GCF_040414725.1. Classification (NCBI taxonomy): domain Eukaryota; kingdom Metazoa; phylum Arthropoda; class Insecta; order Orthoptera; family Tettigoniidae; genus Anabrus; species Anabrus simplex. The sequence goes on along the minus strand of NC_090265.1, from coordinate 72,011,330 downwards.
TATAATTAAGGTATAAATTGGGTATCGAATTATGAGAATTTAGAATCAAAATTTCTTGTCTCATAGGACTTGCACCTAATAGGACCAAACAGCAACCTTTGGGACCGTCACTACATGAATGCCGAATATTAAATTGAAACAGAAAACTCATTTTGATACCCAGATTTTAAAAATAGACATTTATTCTAAAACGGAAAATTTAGAATAGCTCATAAGCAGGTGAGAGAATAATAATAATAATAATAATAATAATAATAATAATAATAATAATAATAATAATAATAATAATAATAATAATAATAATAATAATAATGTTGCTATTGGTTTTATTTCCCACGAAATACTTGCTTTACGCCTTTCAGAGACGCCAAAGTTCTGCCTAATTGGACTCAGAAGGCCAACACTCTGCCATTTGAGCTACTCAGACTAGCAGGGAATTGTATCCACTTCGTATGAAAACCTGGCGTATGTTCTGCTTACAGCATGTCTCAGCTTCATCTGTACCAACTTTCACATCCATCAAATGAAAACTGTTTAACTGCATTTTAACACTCCACCTTAGATCCCTTGTACCTCATAAATACTATTAAGGACTTAAGACCGCCAAGATTATGATTAAAGGGTACAGATCTCTGCACATGGTTATGAGTGTATTTAGGGGTTGTAGTAAGGATGTAAAGGAGAGGGCATATAAGCCTCTCGTAAGACCCCAACTAGAGTATGGTTCCAGTGTACGGGACCCTCACCAGGATTACTTGATTAAAGAACTGGAAAAATCCAAAGAAAAGCAGCTAGATTTGTTCTGTGTGATTTCCGACAAAAGAATAGCTTTACAAAAGCAAAGTTTGGGCTGGGAAGACTTGAGAGAAATGAGACGACCTGCTCGACTAAGTGGTATGTTCCGAGCTGTCAGTGGAGAGATGGCGTGGAATGACATCAGTAGACGAATAAGTCTGAGTGGTGTCTTTAAAAGTAGGAAAGATCACAATATGAAGATAAAGTTGGAATTCAAGTTGACAAATTGGGGCAAATATTCGTTTATAGGAAGGCGAGTTTGGAATTGGATTAACTTACTAAGGGATATATTTAATAAATTTCCAATTTCTTCGCAATCATTTAAGAAAAGGCTAGGTAAACAACAGATAGGAAATCTGCCACCTGGGTGACTGCCCTAAATGCAGATCAGTAGTGACTTATTGATTGAAGACTATTGTTAGCCATCCAAATGAAGTTCATATATTTGAATATAATGTGATCCGAATTTCTTGAATATTTTGTTCGGGTCCGTTACCTCTCACATCAATAGCTTCTCAAATGAACTCGTGACGTTGATTAAACCCTGTTCCGTTCCTCAGTCCAGAGTTTAAATGTATCATCGAGGCAGGAATTAAACCTGGGTCCTTCGGGTGGAAGGTAGACAGACGGGATTGACAATAAGAGACCTTCCAAATGATAATCAAATAATGAAAAATAAAATGCAAAAACTTCGCAGGTTCAAGATCTTAATACATACAGAGCATACTGGCGATTGCTTAAACGTGCCATGAATACTTGATAATCAATCACCAGTGATCTGCGTTTAGTCTCCCAGTTGGCAGATTCCGTATCTGTTGTTTAGGGCGTAATAATATTTTTTAAATAATTGCAAATGATTTGGAAATTTATTGAACATCTCACTTGGTGAATTATTCCAATCCTTAACTCTTCCACCTATAAACGAATATTTGCAACAATTTGTCCTCTTGAATTCCAACTTTATCTTCATATTGTGATATTTCTTTCTTTTAAAAAACGCCATTCAAACGCATTCTTCTACTACTGTTATTCCACACCATCTCTCTACTGACATTACGGAACATACCAGTTAGTCGAACAGCTCGTCTCCTTTCTCCCAAGTCTTCCCAGCCTAAACTATGCAACATTTTTTGTAACGCTACTCTTTCGTCGGAAATCATCCACAATAGACCGAGCTGCTTTCGTTCAGATATTTTCCAGTTCTCGTATAAAGTAATCCTGGCGAGGGTCCCATACACTGGAACCATACTCTAGGTGGGATTTTACCAGAGGCTTACATGCCCTCCGCTTTATATGCTTACTACAACCCCTAAATACACTCATGACCATGCGCAGAGATTTGTATTCTTTATTTCCGCCCCGTTTGTGTTATTATTCCAGCGAAGATAGAATATTGATAATGATTTTAAAAACTGTGGATCCCTCAAGAGCAGAGAACCTTGAAACAACAGGCTCGTGTTACTACCGTAGATTTAAAGCCATACAGAGGAAATTCTCTAGGACAAATTTTCAGCATCCGGGAATCTACGACGACAGGTTGTAGCTCCTGAAACAGACCGGGTTTCCTGGCTCATATGATAGGATCTAACCTTAAGTTGGTGGATTCGATACCAGCTCAGTCCAATAGTATTTAATGTGCTCAAATACATCAGCCTCACGCCACTAGATTTACGTAGATTTGTCCGCACGTTAAAATAACTCCTGCCGGAAAATTTCCCGACACCTAGGGGTCTCTGAAAGTAGTTAGTTGGATGTAAAACCAATATTGTTATTACTCGAAAAGATACTAAGGTGTAAAAGTATTACAATGATTTAGCACGACTCACATACACGCGACACTCAACAACGAAGTTACAAAAAAGTACTCAACATCTTCACAACTTCCGGATGACCACCCAAGATGGACTTTGTCCTTGATATTATGTCACTCTTCGGTAGTCGGTAGCTTCCCAGCTCTGACATCTGATATGGTGCAGTGTACAGACCAAGTTTCTTAATTGGTGGTCTGTCAGTCCATGTGAACAATAATTAATTTGTTTCAAGACTTATTAAACAGGTTGTTTGTATAAATATCCCCCCTGAGATAGGGAGAGATATTCACAGACAAATCTGAAAGCTAACGAAGCAAACTCCGCCTCGTTAGGTTCTAGATCGCAGAAATTGATATGACGGGCTGAATACAAAATAACAATTCATTCTTCAAGTACTTAATCATGCTCCTGCTTTGTTTAGATAAAACCGGTACGAAGAAAACACTGTCAGCAGTAAAACATGCGCGGTAATGGTTCCGAGATTCTACAGACAAAGTTGATGACTCTCTTTGTTGGAACAACATCTAAATTTCAACCAAAGGATGCTGATTTTGTATGGAGAGGTGCGGGAAATAAGCATTTAACCAGGAAGCAGAGAAGTCATGTACATTAACTTCGATCTTGTCTAAGCAGCCAGTAAATGAAGATGCGTGCTTGGTGAAGAGAGCATTACATCCGCCTACTCGTTGAGTGTTTCCTGGTTCCTCCAATCTCCCCAGAACCACACCTCATACTGTAAACCTCTTCCTCATTTTACAATGAAGAAGAGGCATCTGCAAAGTCAGAAGGAGAATGTACAAAGTATTAAGTGTTTATCCAATTGTAACACTGTGCAAAAAATACCTACGTGTGTAAGAAATATCAAAACGTGCACTAAAGGAGTAATCTCTGGATTCTCAGTTGACATCCTGGCCAGAACTTTATTACATTATGTTGTATCCATTATTATTTATTTTATTTGTTATTTTATTTCTAATGAACTTTGTAAACTTAATTTGTCCCTTTGTTAAATTGCATTATTTGTTTTCTTAGTATTTTTTTTGCTAGTTGCTTTAAGTCGCACCGACACAGATAGGTCTTATGGCGACGATGGGACAGGAAAGGGCTAGGAGTGGGAAGGAAGCAGCCGTGGCCTTAATTCAGGTACAGCCCCAGCATTCGCCTGGTGTGAAAATGGTAAACCACGGAAAACCATCTTCAGAGCTGCCGATAGTGGGGTTCGAACCTACTATCTCCCGAATACTGGATACTGGCCGCACTTAAGCGACTGCAGCTATCGAGCTCGGTTTTCTTAGTATTAATAACTTACATTGTTATACGGTCTGTATAAAATGGTGTGCTTCGTACCTGCATCTGACTACTAAAAAATAAATAAATCGATATTCTTCTTCTAATACATAAAAGTGAATATTTGGTTGTTCGTCTCGAATGGACTCAGAAACTACTGACCGATTTCGGTGAAAATTTCACAATTTGGTCTTATTACTCCTGAGAGGGTTTAGGAACTGGTTTGAACGAAATCCGCTGCTAATTGTATATAATTAATTTAATTTAAAAGCCACACCAACATTTGGATTGACCTTGATGGACAGATTGTCGCTAGGTGAAAGCGACTTACTCTGTATCAGAATAGTCCGGTTAGGAATGCTGTATATAGGAGGATTGGAACACGCCGCCATGTTTTATGAAGTACATTTCTTGCTTGGAGGCTCTTAAGCGTGGCTGTACACCTTTCCGCATCTCCTCCTAAACCACTGGAGTAATTTCAACCAAACTTGGTACACTTAATTCTTACTATCTGGATACAAATAATGTGGGAGTAAGCAACCTCTAAGAATGGGAATGGGAACAGGGTGGCATATAAAAATAATCGAGAATATTGTCGAAATCAACGACACTCTGGATGCAGTTTAAGTCGAAGTTTAGGCCCCATTAGCATAGGGGGTTAGAATAAAATGTACAAAAGGAGTGTTTGTTTCAGCATAGCTATCAACCAACTTTGGTACAAATATGTCTTACTATTTGTAAAAAACACTGCGGGAGCAGGATGCCCCTAGTACCCCTGGGGAAGGGGACGAAATGTAAACATAATCGAAAACGTCCGATATTAGAGTCGAATATATGGCTTTCGGGATCGCTGATATGAATTGCGATACTCCGGATGCCGTTTAAGTCCAAGTTCAGGCTCCATCGGCACAGGGGTTCACAAGGGGCGAACCAGAATAGCTTACGTCCAAAACACCGTTATTTGTGTTGAGTCCACAGTTTTCGGTGTCCCTAGCCTGATACGTTACAGTCCCAGTGAGAGTTGGAATCATAATCCAAATCCTAAAATTAAACATTCAAAGAATGTTCCCAAGCAGAGCCGGGTAAATAAAACGTTCCGACTGCCAGCTTTTACAAGTTATAAGATTTAAATAATTAAAGTCCAAATGATTTTACCATATATTTAACGAATACTGAGCTTAGTACTGATGATTAATAAACACATTTATTGCCAAAATAATACCATAACATCTTGCTTAATACGTTTCAGTAATAGGCATATATTCCCATGCTGGACCTCTGATATTCTTTTCGTATGTAGGAAGATTTGATGCAATGCAGATATTTTATTTTTTAAAGCCGATATTTTAACACTTACTTTCAATTTATCTGCCCTTACGTAACTTACATATTTAGCCATTTTTATTACGTGCATTTCTTAGCTAGTAGTAGTTGTTGTTTTGTAATTTAATGTGAAGGCAAATTTCCTGAAAATACCAAACATATTTTTTTAATATAGCTGCGTCGGTTTTGGGGGAATCCTTTGGGGAAATAAAACTAACCTTTTCGCGAAACATGGACCACTGGCTCGTTTTAAAGGATATTATCCGAAACGTCAGTCATCTCAAATATTATCACTTGTTTTAAGAATATTTTAGGACTTTTGCGTTGATTCATAACATTTGCAACAAGCCATTGATAGAAACATACTTATTTTTAATTTCGCATTCGCCAATAACAACTGGGTGTGTTTGTACATTTTCGAAAATTATGACAAATATAATTATGTTCCTTTGTGTGTATTTTATCTGCCTTATGATTTAGTTCCAATTTGTTGAGTTTAGGAATCATTTCAATAATAATGGCGTATGACCTCCGGAGAGACCTGGAGCAGGTCTTTCTCCTCGTAGGCAACCAGCATATCTGTGAGGATGGGACCCTACCTAAGATGGTTTCTAATGATGAAGACACCATCAACACTCAGCCCCTGAGCCAAAGGAATTAACCAATTAAGGTTAAAATTCCCAACCCGGCCGGGAATCGAATCCGGCACCCTTGGATCAAATGCCAGCATGTTAACTATTTAGCTGATGATGATGATGATGATGATGATGCCAGCTGTTGTAAGGGGCCTAACATCTAGGTCATCAGGCCCCTGATGGTACGAAATAAGACGAAATGCAATGAAAATATAAAATCCAAAATGCTCCACTGACCAGAATTCAAAGCGTGAGGACGAAAAATGAACGGATGGATATGAATTTAAAACAATCAGTGGAGTCAACCCGCAATGCGTGTCTCAGAAACTGACGGAAAACAATAGTAATACTTACCAAGGGACTGCTTCTAAAGGACAATACTGAATCGGTGATGCTTGCAAGCTAAAGGGGTCCAAAATATAGGTTATCGGCCTCTCATAATGGTACTTATCGCTTGGAAAGTAGAACCATGGTATTTATCATGGTGCGGTACTAATCAAAAGTATCGTAGACTCGTGGTATTCAACACGTTACGGTACTACTGACAGGTTATGAAATTCGCACATCGATGGCTTTCTTTAAAAACCTCGTAAGTCCGAATACTCTTCCTATCCATTATATTCCTTAAGACTGGTCACGCCTCCCAGTCTCATATTTATATGCAGTCCAAAAGAATAATTTTCGTTATGGTCATTTTCCTCTGCCAATTTGTAAAGGAAAATGAACCTTAAATACATTGTACTGTAGGAGTGTGTAAATTTGCCGTGCAATCAACATCCCTACAATACGGTATGGTAAGGTCCATTTTCCTTTAGACATTAGCAAAGGAAAATGAACACAGCGAAAATTATTCTGATGGACTGCATACAAATATATGACCGGGAGGCGTGACCAGTCTTAAGGAATGTAATGGGTAGGAAGAACATTCGGACATACGAGGTTTTAAAAGAAAGCCATCGACATGTAATACAGACATATGGTGTTTCACACATAGTGGCGCCATTTACAGGCAACGCAAACCTATGGCTTTCATCACATACGTGTACTAACCACAGGGACTCGTACTATCCCGTGGTGTTCCTTGTATATTGGGTACTAATCATAGGCAAGCCAGAACCCTGGTGTCGCTCATATAGTGCTACTAATCACAGGTACCGTAAAAGCCTGACCGCGCGGTGCTCCTGCGTGCTCCTAATCACAAACCTATTTGGTACCTAACATAGTGGTACTACGCGCAAGTAATAGCGACCCATGGTGTTCCCCGCATGCTGGTACTAATCACAAGTAGTTTCATGGTTCTAATCCAATCATCCTTTGGTCGCCCCTTTTAATTGCCTCTTACGACAGGCAGAGGGTACCGTGGGTGTATTCTTCGTCTGCGTCCCCCACTCACAGGGGGTTGTGTGTTTGGTCCGCGTGAGGTATTTTATATCCCTCAAGTCCGCCGGCAAGCCGGTTGGGACCCCCCTACCCGCCACCTGGGACGCGCCACGAGGGAGTATACCTCTGCCCCTGCTACGCCAGCGTAGTAGGTTCGTGGTGCTATTCAGCCATGGAACTGGACACTTTAGGAATACAACGCTGAAGTGAAATCCTAATTGCATATTTTCGGAAGAACTGTAAGAACGGCTGTGGACCAAAATAAATAACAATGCTATTAAATTAAATTCAACCCACAGTTTGTTTAGATTTAAAACTTCGCTGATAATCAGATTTTGATATGAAGTGGTCTACTCACAGATCGGTAGTCACAATTCACGTTCGTGAGAAAAAGTGCCAAATCAATCAATCAATCAATCAATCAATCAATCAATCAATCAATAAATCAATCAATCAATCAATCAATCAATCAATCAATCGATCAATCAATCAATCAATCAATCAATCAATCAACCTTTTTTGCTAGGGGCTTTACGTCGCACCTACACAGATAGGTCTTATGGCGACGATGGGATTGGAAAGGCCTAGGAGTTGGAAGGAAGCGGCCGAGGCGTTAATTAAGGTACAGCCCCAGCATTTGTCTGGCGTGAAAATGGGAAACCACGGAAAACCATCTTCAGGGCTGCCGATAGTGGGATTCGAACCTACTATCTCCCGGATGCAAGCTCACAGCCGCGCGCCTCTACGCGCATGGCCAACTCGCCCGGTAATCAATCAATCAATCAATCAATCAATCAATCAATCAATCAATCAATCAATCAATCAATCAATCAATCAATGAATCAATCAATCAATCAATCAATCAATCAATCGATAATCTTTAATTTTCCTTAAGGGCTGTCGCCCAGGGGGGGGGCGATTTCTTCTTAATTGTTTCCCTAGTATTTTCTTAAATGGTTTCAAAAATGGAAATTTATAGAACATTTCTCTTGACAATAATTAATCCAATCCCTAATTCATCTTCTTATAAATGAATATTTGTCCCAGTTTGTCCTCTTGAATTCCAAGAAGTCTAAGATTGTCCAGTTGAATGAATGCTTTCCGTTTACTATTTCTTTGCACAGAGATTTACGCTGCTATGGAACTGAACCCAGGCACGAGAAAGCTTATTCTGGCTGGCACTCACCGTCTTTCCTCCAGTACGCTTCACCGGGAAGGTGTTAAAGTGGGTGACGAACCCTAACGGTGAGACGTGAAGCACACGCTTGATAGCGGATGCGAGAGCAATTTTGGGTGATTCGCACTTAATCCCGGTGATGCCGTACTTCCGGCCTATCCACATACAATGGCGCAAAGGTAGCGCCAGACGCCACGTTATTGTGTGCTGAGAGCCGTCAGGCTACGTCAGTGTGTAGAAACAGAGGTCACCACCCGTATAAAGCTCTCTTTGTGTACATGGAACACAGAACAAATATTTACGTACGGCAGCAGCAGCAGCCGCAAAATGACGAAGTCCAAACGCTAATAGAATGGCACTGGTGTCGTGCATACTCAAAGGAAGGCTATACTGGAGGTATCTCTCTCACGTGAACACACATTTACATCAATGATGTTTGACAAGTGGTCATGACAGCTTCTCCTGTGCAAGATCGTGAGTTCAAAGTCGACCAAATCAGAAGGATTGTGTTTAGAAAAGGTAGGAATAGCTAACCCTGCAATATCAAACATTCAAACTTAAAGAACATCTGCAAGACGTTCTTCGTTTTGCTACAGGTAAGGATCCCTCTCTATAGGGTTGGCGTCAGAAGAGGCGTCCGTCCATAAAATGGCCTTCATCTACACTAGTGCCGACCCTAGAAAACTGGCAAAACGGTCGGAAAAATAAGAGGACTAGGATTCGTATAAGATTTTCCAAAAAAGAATATCACGTTATATCAGAAATGGCATTAACCTTAAAACGGCTGCACCAATTCGGGACGAGGGTATGAGTTTAATTTTTAATACAACAGCATCCATTCTTCTTGGAAACGATCTGAAAACGATTTTCCGAAGGAAAATCCAACTCTGGGCAGTAAACGGGTTCGTAAATAAAAAAATAAAAAATTAAAACAAACAAACAAACAAATAAATAAATAAATAAATAAATAAATAAATAAATAAATAAATAAATAAATAAATAAATAGGGTAGAATTTCTACGTTCAGCTTCAACAAATTCTTCTGTTCTGTCTCTAAAATAAGCACTTTGGCCAAAACTGGTCCAAACTGCATCAGTGAAATATTCATTTTGATATGGTTAGTTTTTGCCCTTTTTCGGTTTTTTAAAAGACAGTTCGCTCCAAACAAACTCGTTACCGAAATCATAAAACGGAAAGATGCAGAAGGGACTGTCGTTTGTAATAAATGCATTGAAAATTAATTGAAAGCCTTCTTAGAGAGGGACTTTGTAATGGGGTATCATGTTTTGCCTACAATCAGGGATTACTGGTCGACTCATGCTGATCTCCAGGTGTCTTATATATCATCGGTGACGGCAAGGAATCGATATGAAGATATCAGGGCCGTTCTCCACTTCAGCAATGGTGAGGAAAGTAATCCTAACTCAAGTTAAGGTTGAAATTCCAGAATCTACTCGGTAAGAGTACATGCTACCAACATATCAAGGATGCTATGGAAGCTAACTCTTAAGTGTACAAATATTTTGTGAATTATTTCTCTGTTCCAAAAATTTCCAAAACTGTTTCTGTATACTCAGTTTCTTCAAGTAATGAACAAAAAATTAAGTGCAGAGATATAACATTGCGTTCTAGAAACGTTGAAAAATATTTTACATTTGTACACTTACCAATAAATAATTCTAATTTAAATGTGCTTGAAGACGTTGAAGACTTACTTTCTGAACTCGCATTCTAAAATTGACAGTGCCTTTCTGTTGGGTCATCAGCCCGGAGGCTGGTTGGATCCTCGTTTAGCACCATCAGAGGTTATGCGGTCATAAGGAAAGAGAAAAATTTCGATGGCGGTACCAAGATGAGGCATACTAAGCAAGAAGGGGAGTGAGGTAGTTTGCAAATGATTTCCTCAATGGGCCATAAAGTGCTATTACAGCACAATTGAAACAACGAGGAGTGCCTCTCGTAACATTCAGACGCACGAATCTTGCCCCAAACGCCATTACTCAGTACCTCCCATACCTACTGTACTACTGTACTTTAACGGTACTGAGCATATTAAATGCAGCCCGGATAACAGAGTTGGTTTGAGGACGGATTTTCCGTGCTCATGGTTGCCTGCTTGATCTCGACCCAGTTTGATGGCATTTAAATGTGCTTAAACGCGAAAAATTTACGCCGATAGATTCACTGGTATTATATTCCGGTACATCAAATACGGTGATATTTCCCTGGCAGTTAAAATGTGTCGTTAAATAAACGAACTATAACAATATTAATAATAATAAAAAAATTAATGTCCACCTCTGTGGCATATTGATTACTGTGATGAGCTGCTACTCCGGGAGGCCCGGGTTCGATTCCCGGCTCTACCATTATATTTGGAACTTGGGACAAGGACTGGAACGGGGTTCACTCAGGCTCGTTAGGTCAAATGCGTAGAGAGAGTTCGATTCCCACCTCAGCCATCCTCGAAGTGGTTTTCCATGGTTTCCCAATTTTTCTCCAGACAAATGCCGGGATGAAACCTAACTTAGCGTCACGGCTGCTTCCTTCCCTTTTCCTTACCTATCCCTTCCCATCTCCCCATACCCCAGCCGGTTCCATGAATAAATGGTTAGCGTGCTGGCCTTTGGTCACAGGGGTCCCGGGTTCGATTTACGGCGGGGTCGACAATTTTAACCATTGTTGGTCAATTTCGCTGGCACGGGGGCTGAGTGTACGTGTCGTCTTCATCATCATGTCAACCTCATCACGACGCGCAGGTCGCCTACGGGAGTCAAATCAAAAGACCTTCATCCGGTGAGTCGAACTTGTCCTCGGACACTCCCGGCAATAAAAGCCATACGCCATTTTTCCCCATACTCCCACAAAACCCCTGTTCAGCATAGCAGATGAGGCCACTGTCAGCAGCCCTGAAGATGGTTTTTCGTGGTTTCTCACGGCCGCTTCCTTACAACTCCTAGACCTTTACTGTCCCCTCGTCGCCATAAGACCTATCTGTGTCGGTGCGATGTAAAGCAAATTGTCGGGAGGTAGTGGATTCAAACCCTACTATGGGCAGTCCTGAAGATGGGTTTTCCTTGTTTTCCCATTTTCATACCAGGCAAATGCTGGAGCTGTACCTTATTTAAGGCCACGGCTGATTCCTTCCTACTTCTAACCCTTTCCTATCCCAAGTTACCATAAGACATGTCTGTGTCGGTGCGACGTAAAACAACCTGTAAAAAAGAATCTACAACCCCGTTCCTATATGGACCAGATTATATGCACGCAAGTGTACTGTAAGACATTGCGTTAAGACAAATACTATGTTCTCCGAGAAGGCGAGGTACTAACTGAAAATAATACTGCAACTCCCTTTTTGTGTTGTTGACTGCTACCTACCGCATGTATGGGGAATGAACTGCATTGAAGTGGGGCAAAATGATTAGCTAAATCCATAATTATCGAGATAGTAATCCAAAACACAAAGAAAAACATGCGTAAATTACTCTGTTTAGTTGCAAAACCAAAGAACCGCAAAACATTCCTCGTAATTTGCACTCACGCAAACGGAGCAAAACAGTTGAAAAGAAGAAGTTAGGAACGAAGTTAATCTTGGATGCCATTAACCCGCCCAACAATTTGCTTCATAATAAAGACACGTTTTGTGGTTTTGATGCTGGTGCCATCACAAATGGTATAGACTATATGGTGCTTAACTCGATGGAGAACTCGTGCCTCACATCATAACCTTGCCCGGGGCTGTCCCAACTCGGACAAACAGTAATCTGTTTTGTCAATGCTCCTCAGGGGTCTCGCCTTGGTGTTAGGATAAAATAAAGGGGTCGCTTTCTTAGCTGATAACAGACTTTATGAAGTAGGTAGGAGTGTCTGTTACTTTATAACGTCGGCAATGAGTTGGCATTTGCTTTCACGCGAGTAAAATTGCTGCGGGCATAAATCGTTTATCAATATCTGATTCAAACCAGGTTCTTAGAATGAGGCACTTGCTCCAAACCATACTTCTGTGGATACAATTTCATATTTTTCAATTTATTAAGATGCTCTCTGTAAGTAAAGGAGGGGGCGAGATAGTAGAATGGCTTACCTGATGACTTTCTATTCTGACGACCGATAGGCCTATTCTAATCTTAGTCATAGTCGAGTAGGATTCTGCCCGGCTCCTTGAATGAATGGTCAGCGTTGTGGCCTTCGGTTCGGAGACCCCCGGTTCGATTCCAATCCTGGCAGGAGATTTTAAGGGCAGTCGGTTCACTCCTATAGCTCAGGGACTGTTCGTGTTCGTCTTAACACGCATCCTTATTTACATAACATACATCACATTATTAACCACCACAACCGAACGAGTTGGCCGTGCGGTTAGAGATGCGCAGGTGTGAGTTTGCGCTTGGGAGATATTGGCTTCAAGCCCCTATGTCGACAGCCCTGAAGATGGTTTTCCATGCTTTCCCATTTTCACATCAGGCAAATCAGGCTGTATCTTACTTAAGGCCACGACCGCTTCCTTCGAACTCTCAGCTCTTTCGTATCCCATCGACGACATAAGACCTATCTGTGTCGGTGCGACGTAAAGCCAATGAGGAAAAGAAAAGAAACACCCAATCGTGACTAAATCCCGACCCCAGATAGCTAGGAAAATAGCCACGAAGAAGAAGAAGAAAAGAATTCACGTTACATCAGGAATGGCATTCGCCTTAAATCCTCGCCTGAATCTAAAAATGACCCTGCTCTTTTTATGGTAGCGAAAATTGTATTCCAAAGTTGTCAGTTTCGATCCTGGCTCAGACTTGTAGAATTTGAAAGATGGACTTATGCATTTCTACGACGGTGGGGTGATGCACATACAGTATCAATGCGAACGAAGGGCATTTTGAACATTCCGTGTAACAAAAAATTTATCGTGGAATGCTGGTATGTTCTGTTCCTATGAATTTTCCATGATTAATGCACTAGGTAGAGCTGTAGAAAATGATTCCTAACATAGAAATAAAATGTTTCCAGACTCAGGTCCATGCCATATATATCATTCATTTTACAATTTACTTCACGTCACACCAACATAGATGGGTCTTATGGCGACGTTGGGTTAGGATTGGGATAGAAGTGGGAATGAAGCGGCCGTGAACTTAATTAAGGTACAGCCCCAGTATTTGCCTGGTATGAAAATGGGAAACCATGGAAAATAATTCTGAGGACTGCCAACAGTGGGGTTTGAGTCCATTAACTCCCGAATGCAAACTGACAGATAAATGAACAAAACCTCGCAGCCTCTCGCCCAGTTTTTCTTCTTCTACGTGTGAGGAATGTGCCTTGAATGTTTGGCCTGCCTTGTTTTTACACTCCGTGTATGAAACGCCTCTTTAATTTGAATAAGTTTTGTTCGGTACATATTTTTGCTTAATTTTCAAATAACGGAGAAAATTGCTCTTTTCTACGGGATTTATGCTTTGCTGCGTGTGCTGGACAGCATCGTAACTCGACAGCGAATCTACCGGTTGCCATGCCAACGTCTTAGTTTGTCAGCAAGGAAGTAGCGTGATGCCATGTTCGTCATAATTCGTGTAAAGTCGTGGTTATTCGTTGGATAGAAGGAGAGAGAAACATCAAGATGACATTCTGCGGGATACTTGCGGAATGCGAGTGGAGGTTAATATAACAGTATTGTGGAGTGTAGTACATTATTTCCCACTGCAGGGTATTTCTGGCATTTGCTTCAGTTGTTACTGTATTTCTCCTCCATTTCAGTTTTCTGCTTTAATTTCTTGGTTGCCTCTCTTTAGTTATCTTGTCTCTTGAGGCTTAAGTAATTACAACATCAGTCATCTTCTTTTCTCAATATTTACCAATTCTTGGGGCAAAAATGTTCTCCCTCTTTCCCCTCTTAGCTATTTAAAAATCCGTAATTGATATGATCAGAATTTAGTGCGGGACATTTTATTTCTCCATGACATCTTCATGGTATTTACATCCTGAAATATTACACTATTTTCAGTTATTTTCAAATTTCCTATTATATGTCTTAATTATCCTGTATTTATTAGAGAGCTAAATCCGAAACCAGGACTCTCCTTTGTCTGAATAATATTATACACTATTTCTTTCGAACATTATTTTCTCCACAATATCTTATATCTCTGAAACTTAGAGTCAGTGGGCAAACTTTGTTACTTTTGAGAGTCGGTGCATTTTACTGTAGCTACTACGAAACAAACTACCCTTAGTAAATCTTCGGTCAAAGATTACAAATGACGTTGTCGAAGGTGCCTGCGACTACTGCTCAGTGCAAGTCCAGATTTGGTTTTAGGGGGGGGGGGGGTACCAGTCCAAGTCTAGGGCATCTGGGAATGTTTCTGAACGTGAGGTCGTACGGAATGCGGAAAGATTAAGGGAGAAATTTGGTGAGCGGCAATGATAACCAGGCCATGTTCATCTCGCAAAAAGAACTCCATTCTAGATCTAGGACGCCTGAGACTATTTTTAATATTGTTTTCGCTTTTACGCCCCACTAAGCACTTAATGATTTTCCAGGACACCGAAGAGCCACAAATTCTGTCCCGCAAAAGTTCATTTCTGTGCAGATAGATCTACCGACACGAGGTTGGTGCATAGAAGCCTCTTAAAATGCCACCTAAATGAGGCGAGATCAAACCGACCACTTTGGTCACTGCCACCCAGTATTCTATCTAACCTATTAGTCCGACTCGTTGGCTGAATGGTCAGCGTACTGGCCTTCGGTTCAGAGGGTCCCGGGTTCGATTCCCGGCCGGGTCGGGGATTTTAACCTTCATTGGTTAATTCCAATGGCCCGGGGGCTGGGTGTTTGTGCTGTCCCCAACATCCCTGCAACTCACACACCACACATAACACTATCCTCCACCACAATAACACGCAGTTACCTACACATGGCAGATGCCGCCCACCCTCACCGGGGGGTCTGCCTTACAAGGGCTGCACTCGGCTAGAAATAGCCACACGAAATTATTATTATTATCTAACCTATTCAGCACAGTAAGACTGCTTCGGAGGGCGAGACAAGCCTCACTGTCGATAGATTTAAGAAAAGCGTTGCTCGAGATTCCTAGTGTGATGCTCATCGTGAGGTTAATTTCTGCTCTCAGACGATTATACAGTACCTTTTAAGAGAACCATTGTTGGATAGCTCCAATAAAAGGTCGGTAGAGAGCTAAGATGCTAAAACCAAATTTCTGTGGAGTATCTGCAGGCCATAGCAGGACGATGAAATAGTTATACGTCATCAAACGAAATACAGAACGGTCAACAGGAATAGGGATGACGACTATCTGAGTAACACAGAACAGACACCAGTAATAAACATCACAGCAGACTTACAATTATTGTTAGAAAATTGAGCTCAAACTCAGATGAAGATAGATAGGCCTATACAATGATTCCTCGAAGTGAAAATCAGCTAAGTATCATTTCATGTACTGTAACCCTTTCACCGGTTACTCTCAGCAGCCCAAAATGGATCGCAATTGCAAGCGCGAATCAGGAGTATTTATTCCCTTCGCCTAAATTGAATTGAATCCTATAGCTCATTGAAAAGAATTTCAAATTTCTCCATCAAAATGAACATATGCCGACTCTGGTCATTTCGTTCAGTCTACGAGATCCTGCAGAATCACATTCAAAATTACTAGATGACCACATGGTAAAGCAGATGAGGATTACTAGCATCAATGCCGTATGGTGACATCCACAATATTATCATTGAAGCCACTATTGAGGCCACCAGCCAACAACAGACAAGGTTGTCATGTTACTGATGTGGAAGGGATGTAACAAGTAAAGGAAATATCAGACCCTTTCTATTTTTATCGCATTATGAAAAGGCACGTCGAGATGAACTCTGATAATTTCTGCGCAGACATGTTTGAAAAGATAGAGACCAAATTTAGGTATTTATAATAACTCACCAAAATAACTGAGAGCTACCTTCACCTTAAGTGTCAGCACGATAAAGTTTTCTTTTCAGGCACTTTATCCTCACATAAATTAATAAAATATTTTACATTCGTAAATATTCCCTCTAGTGACCTGTCGATTCCAATTACAACGAATCCAAAGTGAAGAGAAATGCCGATTAAAACGGCCAGTCACCCAATGATCGTCCCGACATTATATTACGTGCATTACACTTGAGACTTAAAGCTCTCATGGACTTAGTAACCAAAGGACAAGTATTTCTGTTTGTCCTCGGCTGAGTTGTACATGTGTGGTTTGTCTGTACTGTTACCGTTCGAGAAAACAATACTAACTGCTGCCGACATTGATGAGGTCAAAAAGTAATTTCACAGAGCTTTCCAATTTTTGTAAAAGTCACTTAGTTCATAGGCCGTAGTAGTTCCTGATGTGGCACTCACCATTTACGAAAGACGAACGATGTTCAAAGCACAACTCATGAGTTTTGACCAACAAAAGACTTATGGGGGTTGACCGTCGTTAGGGGTCCATCCATCTGGAGGTCTTCAATGAACGCGTTGTTTTCCCGTTTTAGCATCTATATTATAGCTCTTTTTTGCTATTTGCTTTACGTCGCACCGACACAGATAGGTCTTATGGTGATATGGAACAGGAAAGGCCAGAAATGGGAAGAAAGCGGCCGTGGCCTTAATTAAGGTACAGCTCCAGCATTTGCCTGGTGTGAAAATGGGGAAACCACGGAAAATCATCTTCAGGGCTACCGACAGAGGGATTCGAACCCACTATCTCCCGGATGCGAGCTCACAGCTGCGCGCCCCTAACCGCACGGCCAACTCGCCCGGTTATTAATGCTCTAAATGCGTATGAATTTCAGCTGTGTTGTGTGGAAATCTGTCCCTTCCCATCAATGATGGTGGGTAGCTCAGCTAGCAATAAAATAATGTCATTGATTTTACATCCCACTGCCTACATTTTGACAGTTCTCAGAGACGTCATGGCACCGGACTTTACTCCACACGAGTTCCTTTACATACCTGAGCATTTTCAAACTCAACGAACTAAGCTGGTGTCAAACCTACCACCTTAGGCTCAGGACACTAGCCCTATACCGTTTCAACCACCCTACCCGGCATTGTCTTTCTGCCCTCTCGAATCTAGGGAAGTATAGATGCTGCTGAACTTGTTTCATGGTCAGCCCTGGAATAGCACGCAGTATCCCGGTAACCGATGTGCCCCAGGCTATCTCGAATGCAGCGTGCGATATCCTTTCCCTAATGAGCTATCTGAAGTGTTGGCTTGGATGATACACAGCCCCGCCCAGTTAGGTGCGCAAGATGATACTATCCGGGCTAAGCTTATCATTTACAGGGGATCCCAGATTGTATACCCACTCATATAACTCCCTCTTCACTCCAGTTTGAGGGCTATACAAACTGACCCCTGCCCTCAAACTAGCCTGCACAGAAATCAGCGTTAACTGAACCTAAACTAAGCGACATGAAATGAAGTCTTAAAGGAAGTAGATGAATATTGTTACTTGGGTAGTAAAATAGCCGGCCCCATGGTGTAGGGGTAGCGTGCCTGCCTCTTACCCGGAGGCCCCGGGTTCGATTCCCGGCCAGGTCAGGGATTTTTACCTGTACCTGAGGGCTGGTTCGAGGTCCACTCAGCCTACGTGATTAGAATTGAGGAGCTATCTGACGGTGAGATGGCGGCCCCGGTCTAGAAAGCCAAGAATAACGGCCGAGAGGGTTCGTCGTGCTGACCACACGACCCCTCGTAATCTGCAGGCCTTCGGGCTGAGCAGCGGTCGCTTGGTAGGCCAAGGCCCTTCAAGGGCTGTAGTGCCATGGGGTTTGGTTTGGTTTTGGGTAGTAAAATAACTAACGATGGCAAAAGTAAGGCGGACATAAAATGCAGACTGGCACGAGTAAGAGAGAGCTTTCTTAAGAAAAGATATCTTCTCCCTTCGAACGTTGATATAGGAATTAGAAAGATGTTTCTGAAAACTTTAGTCTGGAGAGTGGCATTGTATGGAAGGGACATATGGTCGATAACTAGTTCAGAAAGAAAGGAATAGAAGCTTTTGAAATGTGGTGTTACAGAAGAATATTGAAGGTGAGACGAATAGATCGAATCACGAATAAAGATATGAATTGAATTGGTGAGAGGAGATCGATTTGGCTAAATTTGACGAGAAGAAGAGATAGAATTATAGGACACATCTTAAGACACGCAGGACTTGTTCATTTGGTTTATGAGGAAAGTGTTCGCGAAAACAACGGTAGGCGTAGAGCAAGGTGTGAATATGAGAAGCTGATTAGAGTAGATGTAGGATGAAGTAGTTAAGTAGAGATGAAAATGTTTGCACAGGATAGGGTGGCATGGAGCGCTGCATCAAACCAGTCTACGTACTGATGACTAACAACAACAACAACAACGACGACGACGATAAATTCTACATAGAGATTTCCGTTTCGCAACTAGGGACACTGGCTGTAAGCATCTAACATCATAGTAATAATGAGCGTATGGCCTCAGCTAGCATGCACAAGCATTTTCATTCGACGCCATCTAGCTGCTTGCTCGTCTATTTCGACGTTCCGTTTTACTTTACTGGATGGCAGAGTAAGCCGGATCTCTCTTGGGCGTCTATGGCTGAGTTTTAATTAATTTTTCGAGTAAATACCAAATGTGTTAGCGGAGACAATCAATGAATCAATGAATCAATGAGTCAATCAATCAATCAATCAATCAATCAATCAATCAATCAATCAATCAATCAATCAATCAATCAATCAATCAATCAATACTGATCTGCATTTAGGGCAGTCGCCCAGGTGGCAGATTCCCTATCTGTTGCTTTCCTAGCCTTTTCCTAAATGATTTCAAAGAAATTGGAAATTTATTGAACATCTCCTTTGGTAAGTTATTCCAATCCCTAACTCCCCTTCCTATAAATGAATATTTGCCCCAGTTTGTCCTCTTGAATTCCAACTTTATCTTCATATTGTGATCTTTCCTACTTTTATAAACGCCATTCAAACTTATTCGTCTACTAATGTCATTCCACGCCATCTCTCCGCTGACAGCTCGGAACATACCACTTAGTCGAGCAGCTCTTCTTCTTTCTCTCAATTCTTCCCAACCCAAACCTTGCAACATTTTTGTAACGCTACTCTTTTGTCGGAAATCACCCAGAACAAATCGAGCTGCTTTTCTTTGGATTTTTTCCAGTTCTTGAATCAGGTAATCCTGGTGAGGGTCCCATACACTGGAACCATACTCTAGTTAGGGTCTTACCAGAGACTTATATGCACTCTCCTTTACATCCTTACTACAACCCCTAAACACCCTCATAACCATGTGCAGAGATATATACCCTTTATTTACAATCCCATTTATGTGATTATCCCAATGAAGATCTTTCCATATATTAACACCTAGATACTTACGATGATCCCCAAAAGGAACTTTCACCCCATCAACGCAGTAATTAAAACTGAGAGGACTTTTCCTATTTGTGAAACGCACAACCTGACTTTTAACCCCGTTTATCAACATACCATTGCCTGCTGTCCATCTCACAACTTTTTCGAGGTCACGTTGCAGTTGCTCACAATCTTGTAACTTATTTATCACTCTATAGAGAATAACATCATCCGCAAAAGCCTTACCTCCGATTCCACTCCTTTACTCATATCATTTATATATTTATATTTATATATATAAGAAGACCTTTAACAAGCCGACATCGTACGACATGGAGATGGAAGTGACTTTCTACCGCCCTTCAAAAGTCCAATAACTCTGCCTGGTTTGAAGCCGATATCTTGGGCCTCAGAGGCATACACTCTACCACTGGTCTGCAGAGGGAGCATAGAACATGATGATACGACATCTTAGGAAGAATAGAATGTGGTCGGTAGATGCTGAGTGGATCTAGGCCTGTGATCCAACAGCTTTGCACTCTGACCAGCCAATCGAGGAGAGGAGGGGTGGCACCGGCTCTACCGTGGCTCTACGGCTCTGCATTCGGGAGATAGGACAGGGCTGGACCTCACGGCTGGATCCAACCGTCGTCTGTCCTGGTAATGGTTTTCCGTGGTTTTCCATTCTCTTGCACTAAGGCGAATGCCGGGACAGGCCTGAGAGATGGCGTCACTGTCTAAGAGCCCCGCCTCCTCCTTCAGGGGAGGAATGAAAACATTTTAGTAGTAGTGGGGGGATAGAATCTCGAATATCACCCGCAAGTCTTGAAGGTAATGTCAAATCTAAAATGTTATAATTGAGAATCGAATCCGTAGGTAATATTCATGTTTTGACGCTGAGGAGTGAATTTTTAATTAAAATTTCCATCATTATACAATCTTGCACTCTCATCAGCACTGCGTTCTGGGCGTATAGCTGTAACCTCGCATTGAGGAGATGGTCAGTTCAAACCTCACTCTTGGCAGTCCTGGAGATGATTTTCAGTGGTTGCTCATTGACACACAAGGCAAATGCTGCGGTTGTCTCGTAAATAGTAGCTTCCTTCCCTTTCCTAACCCTGTCCTGTCTCATCGTTGCCCTAAGACCTATCTGAGTCGGTGAGACGTAAAACCAATAGAAAGATGATAATGATGATGGTGTTTGTTGTTTAGTAGGGCCTAACAGCTAGGTCATCGGCCCTTATGGTACGAGGTGCAACAAAATGAAACTATAATTAAAATTTCAAAATGTAACCACTGAATAAAAACATGAATCCAAAACAATCAGTGGAGTAAATTCACAATGTTTTCTTTTCTGAGATGATACTTGTTATAAAATCCAGGTCACCGGACTATTGTAATAGCAATAATCACTGGTAAAGCAGAACCATGGTGTTCATCCTGTAGTGGTACTAATCACAGATAACATAAACTCATGGTGTTCCTCGCATGGTGGTACTAATCACACGTAATGTAGACCCATAGTATATCAGACATAATGGAAAAACTCTCAGGCAATGTAGACCCTTGTTGTTTCTCACATAAGGGCACCACTCACAAGCAACGCAGACCCATGGTGTTCCTCACATAGTGGGACTAACAGGCTACGTATACTCTTGGTGCCGCTTACCTGGAGGTACTCGCACATTATGGTATCCCCCCTTCCCACAGGCAACACAGGCCCATGGTGTTTCTCACTTAATGGTACTACTTTCGGGCATCGCAGTTCCATGGTGTTCCTCACATAGTGGTACTAATCACGGGAAACAGCAAAACCCGTGGTGTTCCTCATACAGTGGTTCTACTCATAAGTAACGCAGACCCATTCTGAACATATGGGAACCCCACATTTCAGGGTAGCGTACGGCACCTTTTCACTCATGGACATTAGTTCGCGCAGCCGAGTGTCCCCCTCACCCCCACCCGCTCGGTGTGATACACCCGATGGTACTTACCACAAGCAACGTCGAGACCCATGGTGTTCCTCACATAGGGGTACTACTCCCAGGTAACGTAGATCCATGGTGTTCCTCACATGGTGGGACTAATCGCAAGTAAACTCGACCCGTGGTGTTCACCACATAGGGGTACTACTCCCAGATAACGTACATCTATGGTGTTCCTCACATGGTAGTGCTAATCGCAAGTAAAGTCGACCCGTGGTGTTCCTCACATAAGGGTACTACTCCCAGGTAACATAGATCCATGGTGTTACTCACATGGTGGTACTAATCACAAGTAGTCTCATGGTTCTAATTTAATTATCCCTTGGTCGCCCCTTTTAGTCGCCTCTTACGAGTGGCAGAGGATACCGTGGGTGTATTTTCCGTCTGCGTCCCCCACCCACAGGGCGTTAGAAAATGTTAGCCCACTTAACTACTGACATAACCGAGATTCGGAACTCAAAGCTTCACACTCTGCAAATACCGAAATAGTTGCGCTTGTCATCGAAGCTACGAGATTGGAACTTCATGTTTTTCTAAAATGCACAGCAGTGAAGACTCTGTACACTGTGCTACCAGAACTTGGTTAACATAATTCTATATCCATTCGTGGACTCCACCCTCAACTGCGCGTTGATATTTATGAGCTGAAAGTCAGGCTGTGCACGGGCGGGGCCGTGTTCGGATCTCATGCGCATTATCAATCGTACAACGAATAACTGGATTATACCGTCCATGTTCGCTGCGCAGAACGTCGGCATAAGGGCATACATTAAGCGGTATTAAGCGGTAAATATCCAGTCTATCCTTTAACATTCTGTCAGGTTCTGATGTGCTGCAGATCAGGAAATAACTACACGCTTTATCATAGGTGACCTACAAATCATAAACATAATTAACCCAGCACAAGGCGCGAGGTTAATAGGAACATAAGCGGGCGCGTGTTGAGATTTTTCCTCGCCTATGAAATAAATGAAGAAAAATAGGACATTTTTAGATTAAATTAATTACACTTTTGTATTTATTTTCATAAGAATTGTAGTAGGTAAGGGTTATTCTGCCCGAAGACAGGTCCCAACCTCCGCAGAGGTGTTCATGAGCCGGAGTTTACGTGCGGTAGGGTGGCCAGTTCCTTTCCGCTTCTCCATTCCCTTACCCCCCAACCAACAGCGTGTGGAAACCCATCCAACTCCTGACCACGCCCACTGTTGCTTAACTTCGGAGATCTCATACGGGATCCGGTGTTTCAACACGGCTACGGCCGTTGGTCGTTGTAGTAGCTTTGCAATATTTTAGTTACAGATGTAGGGTATTCTTCTTTCTTTCATAATCGGTTTACCCTCCACGGTTGGGTTCTCCCTCGAACTCTGTGAGGGATCCCATCTCTACCATTTCTAGGGCTGCGTCCTGAAGCATGAGAATACAATTCGTGGGATACAACTAGGGAGGGGGACCAGTACATCGCCCAGTCTTCCTCACCTGCTATGCTGAACAGGAGCCTTGTGGGGGGATGGGAAGATTGGAAGGGATAGACAAGAAAGAGGGAAGGAAGCGGCCGTGTCCTTGAGTTAGGTACTATCCAGGAATTTGCCTGGAGTAGTGGGAAACCACGGAAAACCACTTCGAAATTGATGAGGTGGGAATCGAACCCTCCCCTCTACTCAGTTGACCTCCCGAGGCTGAGTGGACCCCGTTCCAGCCCTCGTGCCACTTTCCAAATTCCGCGGCAGAGCCGGCAATCGAACCCGGGCCTCCGGGAGTGGCAGCTAATCACACTAACCACTACACCAGAGAGGCGAAATTTAGGGTATTTACCTTCTTTAAATCAGTACTGTATTACGAACATCTCTTTCACGTGTGATTCTTTTACGCATTTCTGTCAATTTGAGACTGGAATATTGCACAATTTGTTTTATAGTGTCTTCAGGTAAAAATAAATGCCATGCTTCCATTACTGAATTTACATTTCGTGCTTGTCCTCTGGCACCTGGTAGACGTCTAGTTATATGTGTCATGTATCTGCAGTGTACATCCCACGTGGTAACTCCATATTCCCTATGTATATGGATCTATTTCGTACCACTTGATCAGAATTTGCAACATCAGGTTCCGTTTCAGTTCCCAAAAACTCATTTTCGCTATTTTGTTCCGTTCGTTCAGCATTATCACTTCAAATGTCAATCATATTATCTGAATCATCACCTGCTTCTTCCTTCCTGTTCATCTCCTTTAGCACTTCATCTATCCATTGTAATACTGTCCGTGCAGACTTGTGTCCCATGTTTCAAGATATTCACAGGCAGTCAATATATTTACGGTATTCAACAATGCCAGAAATGCTAACGTAACAGGACGCAAGCTGATGGAAAATTTCATTGCAAGGATTGCACCAACGCACCGCAAAGGAAAAGTACGAATCTTCATAAACGAGCAACAGATGAACTTGGAATACCTAGGAGGACAGACTTATGCGCAAAACCTTTGCCAGTAGGACATGACGAAATCAAGGAACGAGTTAACTTGAATAAGAGCTGATAGTGGATTTCGAACCCGTACGTCCTCAGTGTCGAATAATCCGGTCAACCATCCAGTGATTTAGCGTGAAACGTAAGTGGAGTAATTCTTGTCAGAACAACACTTAGTGTCCAAAGCCGTGCAGTCACTTGTCAATCACTTGTCTGGAGGCTCAGCGTTGTTCAGGACTGAGAGCTGTAATCGGTCAAATGAGGAACTCTTGATACGAAAGTCTGTATAAGCGGTGTAGGCAAGCCAAACTTTACAACTTGCTTTAAGTCGCACCGACACAGATAATTCCTACGACGACGATGGGATAGGAAAGGGCTAGGAGTGGGAAGGAAGCGACCGTGACTTTCATTAATGTACAACCTCAACATTTACCTGGCGTGAACATGGGAGACCACGGAAAAACATCTTCAAGGCTGCCGACAGTGCGGTTCGAAACCTCTGTCTCCCAAATGCAACCTCACAGCTGCGCGACCCTTCAGGGAATGTTCAGAATATTCGCTCGGTAGCAAGCCAAACAATGCGGCTAAGAGGGTTAGCACGCTGACCACTTGACACTCCAATACCTGCAGGCTATCTAGCTGGGTGGTAGTCGTGTTGGCAGGCCAAGGCCATTAATGTCTACGGGTTTGGTTACTGGGTTTGGCGGCACAGTGAATTAGCAACATACAAGGATTTTACATCATTAAAACCGAAGTTATTTTTAAATGTTTAACCTCATTTAATTTAAAAGAAATCTCGGTCTTATGTCTACAAATACCAAAATATATGTAATTTTGTGAAATATTATATTTTGCTCCTATTTAACTTAATATATTATCTGTTTATCCAGGCTCCTTGAACGAATGGTTAGCATACTTGCATACGGTCCAGAAAGCTCCGGATTCCATTTCCAGCCGGGTCGGGGTTTTTACTCCGTCTAGGTCATTCCTCTAGCTTAGAGACTGGTCATTTGTGTTCGTCATAATACACATTTACATAAAACATACCACACCACAATCTACTGCAAGAACACGCAGCAGTGAAGACATCCCACCACATTGGCCTGGTGTCAGGAAAAGATTTTTTCTCTTCGTCGCACCAACACAGTTAAGTTTATGGTGGCGATGGGTTAAGAAAGGGCTAGGAGTGGGAAGAAAGCGGTCGTGACCATAACTAAAGTTCAGCCTGGTGTAAAAATGGGAATCAACGTAAAACCATTTTCCATCTTTAGGTCTGCCGACAGTGGCGTTAGAACTCACAATCTTTCGAATGCAAACTGACTGGTATGTTACCAAAACCGCGCAGCCACTCTTTCGGTGTCAGAAAAGGTATTCGGCCGTAAAACTGGGTTAAATCTACAGATAATTCTGACACCAATCTGCGAAAATGCCAGAAAGGAGAAGAGAGATCTTAACTAGTTTAAGAAGCCTAGCATTCATGTTACGAAGCATAAATCATTTTGTTATTGAATTACTTATATTAGAACCTGAAGAAAGGAAATCCGTATAGTAGGTCTGAATTATTAGGCCTACTGTTGGAGATACGAAAGACAAGATAGGATATTAAGAAGGCAGCAAGTTGCTGATGAAATAATTACAAATATTAAGCTTACTATTTATAAACGAACACATTTCTTGATACAAATAGAACCGAAACATCTTAGTTTAAAATTAAAAAATACTTTCACCATTTAATATCATAATATTGTTTGAAAATTAGGATCAACTGTACTCAAAATATATTCCAAAATGACCATAAATTCAGTGTGAACATTTCTAGAGTAACACACATAAAATGGTCCTCGAACGTCACAGACGGTCGGAATCGAACCAGTCACCTTTGATAATAATGAATGCAAGAAAGATAAAATTGAAACGGAACATGGGACAATTTTACAGGAATATTTTTGTAAATACCTTGGTGAAATCATTCTTCCTTCGGGATTAGACAGTTTGGCACATACAGGAAGGGCATCAAAACTTCAGAGTGTATTTAGACTAACATGGGATCACTACAATAAACGAGTAATGTCACGTAATGCTATATTGGAACATTACAAAACAGTTATTCTACATTCATCAGGAACCTTAACTGTAGGAGGGCATTCTAGAATTGCAGATATTGAAAAACAATAACAATAACGTGAAATTCTTACGAAAATGTTCGGCCCCATACAAGAAAATGGAATTTGGATCAAAAGGCGGACTGCTGAACTGTATAGTTACATAGATAGTTTCATCAATCCTGTGCGAAGGCGACGTTTTAAATTTTTGGACACTTTTTAGGATGGATAATAATAGACTCACAAAAAGATTATTCAATGTAATAAATTCCCAAAACAGGAGAATAAATTGACTGAAGGAAACAACAGGAGACCTGAATGAATTGAACATCAGGGAAGACATAATCGAAAATCGCAAAAGTCTTCAGGACCTCAGTAAATAAACACACATTTGTGGTCAAAACTAGCAGCAGGATTTGTACACAGTGGTAAGAAGAACGGAAGAGGCAAGACGGTGAGTTCATAAAGAGATTTTGGTAGAATAGGAAGGCGAAAGTCATCAAGCCAATGAACAAGTTACAACGCGCCCTATGAACGGGCATAACGAAACAACAACAGCAATAATAATAATAATAATAATAATAATAATAATAATAATAATAATAATAATAATAATAATAACAACATTATCTAAAGGCTTTGTCTTGTCGCTGCAACCATTGATCTCTTCTCTTTGCGATCCTTTTCATCTCTTCATAACCTTGGCATCCCATCATCTCAACTACCTCTTCAATGATCTTCTTCCGTGGTTTCCCTCTGCCTTTCTTTCCCATCACCTTGCCTTCGAACAAGTTCTTTATGAAGTTATTATGCCGGAGAATGTGACCAAAAACTGACGCTTTTCTCCTTTTTATCGCTGTTATTCAATGTCTCTGGATGTTTATTTCTCTAAGCACTGATTCATTAGTTCTCTTTTCAATCCAGCTAGTTCTTGTCATCTTCCTCCATAGCCGCATTTCCACTGCCTCTAGTCGTTTCACGTCCTCCTTCAAGAGAGTCCATCCTTCACAGCCTTATAGCAGCACACTCCAAATGAATGTTTTGATAAACAATTTCTTTTGCTCAGTATCTAAGGATTTATTAATTAAGAGCTGCTTCTTCTCCTCAAAGGATTTCTTACACAGGGAAATCCTTCTTTTTATTTCCACAGTGCATCTGTTGTCATCGGTAATAACTGATCCTAAGTAGCAAAACTTGTGAACCTGTTTTATTAAAATATTTCCAATTCTGAGATGTGCCTCTGGCTTCATTTTAGATTTGCCTACAACCATAACATTTGTTTTACTTACATTAATGTTAAGTTGGAAATCTTTTAAGATGGATGTTAATTTGTTGAGCATGATCTGCATGTTTTTCTCATTGTCGTCGGCAAATCTAATACAGTGTACAGTTGTTCCATTTATTTTAATGCCAGGTGTCTTTGATAAAAACATTTTCATGGCCTCTTCAATTTACAAATTAAATAGAAATGGCAATAAGGAACACCCCTGTCTTACTCCTTTCCTGATCCTCACCTTGCATACTTTTTCATTACTTTCGATGTTTATTCCTTGATTGATGTAGAGGTTTAGTATTGCTTTTCTGTCTTTCCAGTCCAAATGAATATCCTTCATAATTTGAATGGTCTTTCCCCCTGAACATTGTCAAAAGCTTTTTCCAGGTCTACAAAAGCTATATGTGTATTTCTGTTAAGGTCTAGTCTTCTCTCCAAGATAGTTTGAAGTGCTATAATAGCTTCACTCGTTCCTACTCCTCTCCTGAACCCAAACTGATCATCATCTAGATTCTGCTCAATTTTCATTTTGATTCTGCGTTTCGTTTCGTTTCGTTTCGTTTCTTTTTTTGTTTTGGAGACGCACAGGTGACGAATTTTTTCTCACAGGAGTTCTTTTTTTTTTGCTAGGGGCTTTACGTCGCACCGACACAGGAGTTCTTAAACGTGCCCGTAAATCTTCCGACATGAGCCTGGCGTATTTGAGCACCTTTAAATATCATCGGACTGAACCAGGATCTAACCTTCCAACTTGGGCTCAGAAAGTCTGAGCCCCTCAGGCCAGCCCACTTATCTTTAACTTCCCAGTCTTGTCACAGAGCGTATCTTTGCCAGTTCTCCATTGGAAGGTGATGCTATAATAAGTTCGAAATTCAACACAAGGAAAAGTAGTAAACATGGCTAATTTTCACTGGAGCCGTTGGTCTGGTCATTGTAACGCACCCAGAGGCACACAGCAGGATTATAATGAGAGGTTCCTGAAAACCTGACCCTAGATGAAGCGTGCAGATGTTCCGCCCACGCCATTAGGGAGCAGGCTACGTGCCAACACGTTCCCCTAGTTGTGCACAAGGTCAGACCCTTGCTAAAGGTGTTACAATGGGAGTTAATTTTATGAATAATGCTGAGATATTAGGAAAATATTTTTCACCAGACAATTAACAATTAGTTTCATGTTTAAGGGAAATCAGAAGGTCTTTAAGAACGTTTCGCATAATTTGCTATTATTACTCCTTGTATGTAAAATTGGCACGGCCTGGTCTCATCTTCTAAAGAGCGTAGGAAATCTCGGAAAGGAAGTTTGGTGTTCGGTAATAATAGGAGCCATCGACCGGGATAGCTAACAGCGCTAAGTGGCCACTACCCATTAACTCAGGAGAGAGCTGTCTCTGAGCCTCACCTACGTGCAACGAATACTTGGGAACATGGATTTCCAAAAAAATTTCCCATCGGCCATTGAAACTTCCTTCCCATTTTTTATCTGATGACCAACTACATAGAGTAAACAGTTAGGCATTCGTTATCGGAAATTAATTCTATAGGGGTTAGTTGGTATTTAACAGCGGTCAAATCCATTTCTTGTATTACTGGGTTTACTGACACGTTAAAGAGCCCCTTTTAAAGCGTAGTTCTAAAACATCATAAAATCGAGGGTATTATTATTATTATTATTATTATTATTATTATTATTATTATTATTATTATTATTATTATTATTATTATTATTATTATTACTATTCGTTATGCCCAACTAACGAGTGCGATTGAACTTATTTAGCTGTTGTCGTTGCCTTCTTCTCCCAAAATCTCTTCATCTTCTCGCTGTGGCTTTTCTTGTCATCTTCTGACCAGGTTTTGTTGGTAGTAGTACTTGGATGATGTGTAAAGCGGTGATTGTCCACTAATTTTCTGAACATAAATCTAATATATCGTCATCTGTGATCCCTATATCCTGAAGATTTTTTCCAACTTCGAGGAGCCATTATTTTTTACTTTCATTGACAGGGCAAGGTTCAGAATTATTTTGGTCAATCTCTGATCACTCCTTCTGAGAATATGTTCATAAAATTTCAAACGTCTGTTCCTAAATGTGTCTGACATTTTCTCTGAGTTTTAGTACAGATCATGAGATTTCCTTGTCATCCAGATTCTCCCTGTACAGACTGGTCCAAACATGTTCCTTATGAGTCTTCTTTCTTACCTTTCTAATCAATTATCTGCCCCCAATGATCAATGTTTCAGATGCATCTAGTGCTTCAGACTTGATTACAGTGTTATAATGTCTTAATTTTGCATCTCGGGATAAGGATTTTGTTTGATTTTTTATTATTATTATTATTATTATTATTATTATTATTATTATTAATTCTCATCCTGGTTTTAATAGAACTACATTTTAGGAGAAAGTCCACCTGGGAGGGACATTAATCTCTTTTTTTTTTTTTTTAATTTTTTTTATTTTGCTAGTTGCTTTACGTCGCACCGACACAGATAGGTCTTATGGCGACGATAGGAAGGGAAGGGCCAGGAGTGGGAAGGAAGCGGCCGTGGCCTTAATTAAGGTACAGCCCCAGCATTTGCCTGGTGTGAAAATGGGAAACCACGGGAAACCATTTTCAGGGCTGCCGACAGTGGGGTTCGAACCTACTATCTCCCGAATACTGGATACTGGCCGCACTTAAGCGACTGCAGCTATCGAGCTCAGTGGGGGGGGGGACATTAATCATCCTCCTTAGTTTCATGTCTCATACAGCGTTATTGGTTATAAGCCTCCCTAACTAATTTTAGATTTTTCGGATACCTCAACGTACCAGAGTTCACTTCCTCAGGAGTTATTTTTCATACCGATGAAAGTACCAAGAGGCTCGCGCAAGCAGCTGCTAGGTAGTACTTTCCGTCAGAAGACATACTTTGCTCCTTTACCTGCCTGAACTGGAGCACTGCCGAATTGTGCTCACAATTACACTAAAGTATCACCAGTTATCAGACAAACTGCACAAGCATTAATTAATTTAATTGAACGGATGACCAAGATGTTTCTAGGTCGTAAGTCATTGCATGTGTTAAAGAACCATCGTGGATCGCAGAGGGGTAAACGGGAGAGAATTAACACAACTCATTTTGAAATGTTATTTCTTTCTCGATTCTTCTAATTTAAAAATTCATAAATAGAAAATCTGAATGATTAACAACAATAATAATGAGCTCGTCAGCTCTAGCAACGACAAGGACTTAAAAGTCCGAAAATCAAGTAACAGGTTTACAATTTTGTTTGATTTACATAGAGTGTTAGTGCTCTTGTCAGGTACCAAATTTTATAACAGCTAGAAAAGCTCTAGGAAAATACACTTCGTAGGACTCTGCGCTCCAACAATACCACAGTTCAGCCTCGCAGAAGCAACAATTTTCTCATGCTGCACTTACAACATATCGGTTGCCCTCAATTAAAGTATTTACACCATGTAGCCCTAATTTGGGCTTATCGATAGTTTGTAACTTACTGTTCTTAAAGGGAACTTCACATCATAAACAATTATTGAATAAACAGGTGCATGATTGCCCATACTAACTGGCCTTAAATGTAAAAAGAAAAGGTTGAACATGACTGGTCATAAACAAATGACTATGTGGCAAAACACCTGCCCTCCTTATAGAAATAGTTAAAACCCTACGTGGGCTTATGGCCCAGTGATACAGAGGCTAAACCTATTCTACATCGGGGTGAATAAGCAAGAAGTATTAAAGCCAAATATTAATAAAGAAATTTAGAGGTTTTGAGAACTGTAGTCACCCCATGCCAATTTGAATGGGAACCGACAGAGGGTAATCACTCTTTGTTCCCTTACGTTACATATTTCCCAGTAGGGAATAGAAAAGAGTCTTCAGATTTGCCAAAAATTCTATATTTAAAACCACCCAATTTAGAAATTTACATAAATAAAATAGGTTGAGATATTCACCTCAAACTATGCGCGAGAGTTATCACATAGCTATGAAAATTCTGCCATCACCTTGAGTTGCTGGGCCTTCCTAACGCCGCCCGCGCCCCTGCCTTCTGGTTCACGTCAATAAATCCTCCTCACACTGGAGCAATTCAGACAATACGGCCCTAAAGCGCACAGATTTTATAGTACTTTTGAGGGGAAGCCTTCAGAACTCTTTACTGATAGGCTGGATTCCTGTATACACCCCCAATTTTAATTGACTAAAGGAAATATTTACAAGTTTCTGATAGGTTGGCTACTATTGATGAAGGAACTAGCACAAGGGTTGACAACTTTGATAAATGAACGAAACAATCCTTAAAACCTAAGGATTGTCAACTGCAAAAATAAATTTCCTTTATAGAGTAATTAGAATTCGTCCCGTTAGAGGGAGCAGTTAAAGCGATGATAGAGACATCTAACGGTTGAATACCAAAGTATCTTTTGGTACACCAGTTCAAATTTATTTACATAGATTTGCCTTATAGAAGGCGCGCAATTTAACTGCCCAGAGAAGGTGCACCCCCAGTACACACGAAGAAAACGTAAGACTCACACAGCGGCAAGGTTATGAAGAAGTTCACTGTGCTTCTTCTACGGGGTCGAATAGAAGAGCCGACATCATTGCCATTTATCCAAAAAAGCGCACTATTTTAGTGTTGGATCCCCTGTGAGCAAGTGATTGAGGTTGACAGAAAACAGAAATATATTTATGTACCATGCCTCCCATATTTAAGCGAATATTATAACATCCGAATTGAGTATTGGTCAGTTAAAGGATTGCTTTTCGTTGGCAGGGGAGTTACTATAAAATACACCTGGAATATCTTGAAAGGGTTAGGTATCCCCAGAAATACACTCGAAAAACTTGTTAATCATTCTCCAACCACCAGATATTAGTTAATCTAGGCCACTTTGTGAATGTGCATAGGAATAGTTTATTTTTCCAAGTTGTAACGTTACATCTACTAGTATTCGTTTGTAAACTTTAGGATTGTTGTGGTTACACACAGTACGTGTGCTGATGTTCTTGTGAAAAAAAATATATAATTAAAATCTCCGTTTAATTCAAGACTAGAATGAGGCCTATACGATAGATGTAGACTGAATTTTACAACATCAGTTAAGAACAGTTCCCGCACTATGACTGAGGAATGGCGTTCTTAGTGGAAATATTTTTTGGACTACACATTTTGTACTTGACCGAACTCATTCATTCCTGAAACAGAGTGCGGGCATTGGAGTGTCTAACAAGTCCTAGAATAGTCAAGTATCCTACAAGACTACTCAACACTATCTAAGTTGCCGCAATATTTTAAGACCAAATCAAACAGTACATAAACAACTCAACAATAATTTGACATGAGCTCTTTACTCACGGACTGGGACGAATCTGGCAATCCCGAGTTTGCATGGCTACGCCGCCCCCGCAGGTTCGCGTACAGGGGCTCCAATGAGACCAGGGAGCCCACGAGCCTCCCGCAGCTACTTTCCGGTAGTTCTGTCGCTGTTGGAACATCTGATGGACCTGAAAATAGAAACAACACTTTTACTAAGGTAGGAATGTTCATTGCTGCACTGTTCTATTAATATTCAAGATTTGTACATTTTAACAGTAACCTTTACTTAGGTGTTTCTGGGTTTGGGGTGAGGGCCGATTTTGAGAGTGGTTTTCACTAGCATCAATGTGTGGCAGCGAAAAGGGCACCTGGCTTTTAACCCACAGCCGAGGTCTAGATTTATACTCGGTATTCGAAAGACACCACATAAACATGGGAACGGTGCTGAAAAGCAACGCGCTGTTTTTAATTCGAAGTTTATGAGTCTTGCCTCTAGAGAGTTATTTCCCACCACATTTTATTTGCATGTTTATGTGCTTTTGTGCAGGCCAGAATTCTGTTCTATACTGCATAAGAATTCGTATGGTAGTTTTCAAGACTTTAACTTCGATTCTTATGGGTACTTCAGAATCGCAGAGCACAAATTATAGGAAACTCCATTGTAACCAGGCGATGATTGAGTTATATTTTTATCCAGAAAATATGGAACCTAGGTGTTTGGACATTGAAACTCTCGGAACAGGCCTGTATTTTACACATGTTTCTAGTTGGTTATCCGTCTGTCACCAATGTCACTTTCCATGATTTCAGTCCTGCTACGACTAACACACAGTACATGTCGTAATAATACACCCTATTACCACTAAAATCTCATTTCTACCGGGCGAGTTGGCCGTGCGGTTAGGATCGCGCAGCTGTGAGCTTGCATCCGGGAGATAGTGGGTTCGAACCCCACAGTCGGCAGACCTGAAGATGGTTTTCCGTGTTTTCCCATTTTCACACCAGGCAATGCTTAGGCTGTACCTTAAGGCCACGGCCGCTTCCTTCCCACTCCTAGGCCTTTCCTGCACCATCGTCGTCACAAGACCTATCTGTGTAGGTGCGACGTAAAGCCAATAGCAAAAAATCTCATTTTTCAAACATTTGGTGGCTCCAGCCTTGTTCCGGGGAGGTTTTGAGTTACTTAAAACAATGCTAGTCTTAAGGAAATCACTGGGGAGGTGCTCAATTTGTAGTTTTTGCCGGTCTGAGT
Source organism: Anabrus simplex (assembly GCF_040414725.1). Classification (NCBI taxonomy): domain Eukaryota; kingdom Metazoa; phylum Arthropoda; class Insecta; order Orthoptera; family Tettigoniidae; genus Anabrus; species Anabrus simplex. Next base: position 71,977,150 of record NC_090265.1, on the reverse strand, counting down.
GACTCAGACGGTTAAGGTGCTGGCTGCCTGAGCCCAAATTGGTAGGTTCTATTATGGCTCAGGCCGGTGTTATTTGAAGGTGTTAAAAACTTCAGCCCCGTGTCGGTAGATTTACTGGCACGTAAGAGAAGTCGTGCGGGCCAAGAGTGCGGCATCTCGGCGTCTCCGAAAACCGTAAAAGGAGTTAGTGAGACATAAAACAATAACATTATTATTATTATTATTATTATTATTATTATTAGTTTAAATATACTGATTACTTGTTGAAAATAATTTTTAATCGTAATTGAGTAAAATATTTATCGGGTAACTGTAATCGAGGCCATTTAATTTTTTCTTGTACTCTTCCCATCAATGCATGTTTTAACTTTTGGTTTTCTGAGCAGGCACATTTCCAGTGGTATTATACTTACAAGAATCTGTCCTTTCATTGCAATCGATATAATGAAGAACTGGAAAAAAGCCAAAGAAAAACAGCTCGATTTGTTCTGGGTGATTTCTGACTAAAGGGTAGCGTTACAAAAATGTTGCAAAGTTTGGGCTGGGAAGACTTGTTAGAAAGGAGACGAGCTGCTCGACTAAGTGGTATGTTCCGAGCTGTCAGTGGAGAGATGGCGTGGAATGACACTAGTACGCGAATAATTATGAGTGGTATCTATAAAAGTAGGAAAGATCACAATATGAAGATAAAGTTGTAATTCAAGAGGACAAATTGGGGCACATATATGTTTGTAGGAAGGGGAGTTAGGGATTGGAACAAATCAAGGGAGATGTTCAATAAATATCTCATTTCATAGAAATCATTTAAGAAAAGGCTAAGGAAAGTACACGTAGGGAATCTGCCACGTGGGCGACTGACCTAAATGCAGATCAGACGTGACTGATGGTCTATTGAGCCCAGAAGTTCTATTGCAGTGATTTTTAAAATATGAAAATATTCCCTCTATGATGGTCACCAACGTTATATGAGTAAATTGCACCAGACGAAGAACGAGGTAACAACAGTCCTAACATTAACATTGAAGCTCTCACGGCCCGTACTTGCAGATATGATTTGGGCTTATGTCGTGTCAAGAAATCAAGGTGAAATTCTCCAATAGTGGAAGAGTCTTCCACGTGAACAATCGAGAATATCTTCTGAAGACGTGGAGCAAAGTTTTCTGCGAACCGCAAAGTTTCACCTTCTTTTCTTGACACGGAGTAAGCCCATATCCTGTACTATATTACTAACATTCTGACTTCGTATACTGTATAACTTATTTTTTCGTTGTAATGGAAACCATATTGCTTCAGTTTCTTTCTTTCTTCTTTCTTAATCTGCTTACCATCCAGGGTTGGTTTTACACTCGGACTCAGCGAGGGATCCCACTTCTACCGCCTCAAGGGCAGTGTCCTGGAGCGTGATATATTGGGTCGGTGGATACAACAGGGGAGAAGGACCAGTACCTCACCCAGGCGGTCTCATCTGCAATGCTGAACAGGAGCCTTGTGGGGGATGGGAAGATTGGAAGGGATATCCAAGGATGAGGGAAGGAAGCGGCCGTGGCCTTAAGTTAGGTACCATCTCAGCATTTGCCTGGAGAAAAGTGGGGAAACCACAGAAAACCACTTCCAGGATGGCTGAGGTGGGAATCGAACCCACCTCTACTCATTTTCCCTCCCGAGGCTGAGTGGACCCCGTTACAGCCTTCGCACCAATTTTCAAATTTCGTGGCAGAGCTGGAAATCGAACTCGGCCTCCGGGGGTGGCAGCTAATCGCACTAACCACTACACCACAGAGGCGGACCTGTCTAAACTAATTCAGTATAATATAAATTTTTGAAAGTAGCGGGGCGTGATTATCTCAGTGGCTTAGATGCTGGCTTCTCACCCAGACGGCTGAGGTTCGAATCCCGGTCAATCCTGGGCCGAGATTTTCATCTTAAGAATTACGTGGCGTCAGGAAGGACCTCAGGCGAAAACCAAAATGAGCCTGAGTGGCTCCAGCGAACCCAGAAATATGTACTTTTATTTTTTTATTTTTTTGCTATTTGGTTTACGTCGCACAGACACAGATAGGTCTTATGGCGCGACGATGGGGCAGGAAAGGCCTAGGAATGGGAAGGAAGCGGCCGTGGCCTTAATTAACGTACAGCCTCAGCATTTTCCTGGCGTAAAAATGGGAAACCACGGAAAACCATCTTCAGGGCTGCCGACAGTGGGATTCGAACCCACTATCTCCCGGATGCGAGCTCACAGCTGCGCGCTCCTAACCGCACGGTCAACTCGCCCGGTCCTTACATATACAAATGATATGAGTGAAGAACTGGAAGCACAAATAAATATGTTTGCGTTTGATGTTGTATTATATAGAGTAGTACAAGAGCTGTAGGATTGTGAGCGATGGATAGCGGACAATGGTATGATTGTAAGTTCCATCAAGGGAAAAAGTCCTCCTCTCGGTTTGAATTACTGTGTTGATAGGTTGATGGTACCTCACGGGGAACACTGTAAATACTTACGTGTTAATATAAGGAATAATCTTCTTTGGGGCAATTACATTAACGAGGTTATTAAGAAAGGCTAGAAATCTCATTGCATAATTATTATAGCATTTGATTGATTGATTGATTGATTGATTGATTGATTGATTGATTGATTGATTGATTGATTGATTGATTGATTGATTGATTGATTGATTGATTGATTGATTGATTGATTGATTGATTGATTGATTGATTGATTGATTGATTGATTGATTGATTGATTGATTGATTGATTGATTGATTGATTGATTGATTGATTGATTGATTGATTGATTATTTTTGTTGTTTAGAGGGCCTAACATCGAGGTCATAGGCCCCTAATTGTACGAAATGAGACGAAATGAGATGACTAATTAAAAGTCCAAAATCATCCACTGACCAGAATTCAAAGCGTGAGGACGAAGAATGAATGGATGGATTGATACGAATTTAAAACAATCAGTGGATCCGACCCACAGTGCCAAACATGCTCAGAAGCTGGCACAAAATAATAGTAGTACGGACCAAAGGACTGCTTCTATAGCACGATGCTGAATCGATTAGAATATGTTCGTTGTCGAAGCGGGTCCAAAATCCAGGTCATCAGCCATTCATAATGGTATTTATCGCTAGAAAAGTAGAACTATGGTATTTGCCATGTTGCGGTACTAATCAAGAGTAGCGTAGACTCGCGGTATTCCACATTTTATGGTACTACTCACAGGTAATGAAATTAGCACATGTTTTGCAGGCCTAATGTGTTTCGCACATTGCGGCGCTCTTGACAGGCAACGCAAACCTATGGTGTTCATCATCTAAGTGTACTAGCCACAGGGCTCGTTCTATCCCGTGGTGTTCCTCATATAGTGGGTACTAATCATAGGCAAGCCAGAACCATGGGTTCCTTCATCCCATGGTGTCGCTCAGATAGTGCTACTAATCACAGGTACTGTAAAAGCCGTCGAGTTCTCGTTTGCTACTTACCACAAGCCTATTTGGTACCCAACATATTGGTACTACGCGCAAGTAAAGGCGACCCATGGTGTTCTCCGCGTGGTGGTACTAATCACGAGTAGTTTCATGGTCCTAATTCGATCATTCCTTGGTCGCCCCTTTTAGTCGCCTCTTACGACAGGCAGAGGGTACCGTGGGTGTATTATTCGTCTCCGTCTCTCACCCACAGGGGGTATTGTAGCATTTAGTAAGGATGTAAAGAAGAGGGCGTACAAGTCGCCAGTAAGACACCAATTAGAGTATGGTTCCAGTGTATGGGACCCATACCTGGACTATTTCATACGAGAACTGATCCGAAGGAAAGCGGCATGATTTGTTCTGTGTGATTTCCACCAAAGGAGTAATGTTACAAAAGTGTTGCAAACTTTGGGTTGGGAAGACGTGGGAGTAAGGAAACGAGATGCTCGACTAAGTGGTATGTATCGAGCTCTCAGGGGAGAGTTAATGTAGAATGACCTTAGTAGACGAATATGCTTGAGCGGAGCTTTTAAAAGTAGGAAAGATCATATTACGAAGATAAATTTGGAATTAAGGAGGAAAATTTGGGGCAAATATTAATTTATAACGCGAAAAGTAAGGGGATGGAAAATATTGCCAAGGGAAATGTTCCGTAAATTTCTAAATTCTTTGAAAACTTTTAAGATAATGTCAGCTAAAGAAAGTGATGTGGAATCTGCCACCTGGGCGACACCTAAAAATGAAGATCATTAATTCATTGATTGATTGATTGATTGATTGATTGATTGATTGATTGATTGATTGATTGAAAAGATACCATTAATCAAAAAACAGAATTGAAAATGAAAAATGAAAATCCACAGCCTATGTCCAGTCATTCGACTGGGTCAGGAATGGAATAAGTGAAGCCCCATCTAGCGGCGAGGATAGGAATTGTGCCAGCTGTCGCACTCTTTTTGGGCAATGATTAACGAATGACATATGGAATGAAATGATGTTGGAGAGTTTTGCTGGAATGAAATATGACAGGGAAAACCGGAGTACCCGGAGAAAAACCTGCCCCGCCTCCGCTTTGTCCAGCACAAATCTCACATGGAGTGACCGGGATTTCAACCACGGAACCTAGCGGTGAGAGGCCGGCCCGCTGCCGCCTGAGCCACGGAGGTTCTAAAAAACAGAATTAAAGGCAGTAATTTCTGTTCTTTAATTTCTGTTAATAAAGATTTTATCTTCGAGGTACCCCTGTTTTTTAAATTAGTGTTCGTATATAACACTACAATATGATCGGAAATGCGAAGTTATTAGAAGATTTCACCTAGATTTTATGACCTGGTGTTCGTACTGAAAGATTCATGTGAAATCTGAGGAAGGAAGGTTCATCTTCACTATTTGTCCCGTGTGAATGTGGGCCACATTCCAATAGTTTAAGTGTTTCATTAACATGATGACTGTGTGGTCTCGTAATGAGATAAATAAATAATACATCACTTACAACGAGACGGCTTGTAACGACGGTATAAGCTTTTCTCCTTTTAACCTTTAACTTATTTCACTTCATTCCTTTTATTTCGTCACGCCTTTTGAAGTGCGTGTCCGCCGGGCCATGAATGCGTGAGTAAGTGAGCGAGGGAGCACCGCTGACCTGACGGGATCTGACAGCGCACTTTTAGACGATCCTCTCAAGCTACTGAAGTACGCTACTTCCGCAATGGCCAGCAGCCGTTAATTACTGATAAGAATCCTATAATTATCTTCTTCTTCCCTTCATCCGTTAATCATCCTGGGTTCGTTTATCTCTCGGACTCAGAGACAGAGCGTGAGAATTTGGGTGGAAATACAACTGGGGGAAGGGACCAGTACCTCGCTCAGGCGGCCTCACCTATTATGCTGAATAGGGGCCTTGTGGGAGATGGGTATTTCGGAAGGGATAGGCAAGGAAGAAGGAAGGGAGCAGCCGTGCCCTTAAATTAGGTACCATCGCGGCATTTGCGTGGAGAAGAAAAGGCAAACCACGGAAAACCACTTCGAGGATGGATGAGGTGGCAACAGAACAACTCTCTACCCAGTTGACCTCCCGAGGCTGAGTGGACCCCGTTCCAGTCCTCGTACCACTTTTCACATTTCGTGGCAGGGCCGGGAATCGAACCTGGGCCTCCGAGAGTGGCAGCTAATCACACTGACCACTACACCACAGAGTTTGGTCAGTGTCTGGCAATGCTTTGAAAGGTGCTATTTCGAGAATCAGTGCTGCTAAAAATACCGTTACCTGGACAATGAATTAATAAAAATGACGTCATTCGCAACCTTGTTTATTATATCTCATATATGGTGTTCCCTTTTAACAACAGTCTTCGGGTTGACGACTTAACGTGCTGTAAGGGAATCATTATCACAAGAATAAGAAAAAGTTAATGTTGAATGCACCAAGAGAATCTAAAAATCATAGATAGGATTAGTAACGGTAAGGGCGTATTCTGCCCGAAGGAAGGTCCGAACCTCCGCAGAGGTGTGCCTGAGCCGAGTTTACGTACGGTAGGTTAGCCATTTCCTTTCCGCGCCTCCATTCCCTTAATCCTACCAACAGCACGTGGCAACCCATCCAAATCTTGAACACGCCTAATGTTGCTTAACTTCGGAGATCTCACAGGATCTGGTGTTTCAACACGGCTACGGCCGTTCGCGATAGGATTGGCATATAAGTTTATCTCCTTTAAACTTATTCCAGTAATCGATTTTGTCTCTGAATTCACTCCGACTCCTTGGCTGAATGGTCAATGTTGAGCCCTTCGGGTCAGAGGTTTCCGGGTTCGATTACCGGTCTATGAGGGATTTCAATCACCTCTAGTTAATTCCTCCGACTCAGGAACCGCGTGTGTCTATTCTTCCCGACATCCTCCTCTTCATATTAAGATAACACATCACATGTAAGAGTGGCGTCAGGAAGGACATCTGGCCGTAAAGCAGGACCAAATTCATATGTGTGTGATACAGTTCGCACCAGTGACGGCAGTGATGTGGGAAAATCAGGTGTATAAGAATTTATTGTGTCACATTTTACAGTTTTAGCTGGAATTTATGACCAGATACTCTCCTGATGCCACGTGATTCCTCAACTGGAAATTCCACCCCGAAATCCATCAGTATTGGAACCTTGGCCAACCAACTGGAAAGTCAGTATCTGGACCGTTACGAAGAGCAGATATACAGAATTAGCTTATAATTTCTCAATCTTAGAAATGTATTTATTTAGCTTATGGTACAAGATAAGCCGCGCACAAATTGACTGACATTATGAAAAGCAACAAATACTTTACAAAAGATTATAAATATAAAAAGTCAATGTAAAACATAAAGTAGAAATCGAAATATATAATACAATACAATCTTAGAAATGTTTGAAGGTTAGGAATTAATACTTTGGTCTTGTTTACATCACGCATACATGGGAGTTCTGCATTAATGCACTATGTTTACTGATCCAAAACCTTTTCACAAATTTAATAAAAGGACTGTTATTTAAATTCTTCGACGCACAGAATTCAAAAGAAATAAGACCCTTCCTTGAGACGGGTTTCTGCGGCAAAAAGTGGACACTGTTTTGGTTTGAAGCAGCTGAACTTGAGGACACAAATAAACACCGTTTCGTCACGTAGGAACATCGTAAAACGTGCAGCCCTCGTAATGAGATCATTAAAGGGGACTGAATGGAACAATGGTGATGAAAGAAAGGCTCCATTCATCAGCATTTTTACATTCAGCCAGGCCAAGAATCAAAACTAATTCGAAAACAGGAATTTCTTTACCAAAAAATTAGGAAAATTTTCACAGCAATAATAAATAAAAGTCACCTAGATAATCCTGAGTGGTACCAAGCACAGTTAACTGTAGATGGATTATAATATGTGAAAAAACTATTCCGACTTGACTCTCATGACACAAGAATAGAAATTCATGTCTAATGTAACGTTATATAGGACATCACTATATTCAAAAATTATCATAGTTGCCTCCGCGGTCAGTTGTTCAGTGGTAGACTGTCGTGTCGGTGTTCGAGGTCGCGTGTTCAATCCAGGCAGAGGTAGTCCAATTTCTGAAGTTTCTTCTTCTTCTTCTTCTTCTTCTTCTTCTTCTTCTTCTTCTTCTTCTTCTTCTTCTTCTTAATCTGTTTACCCTCCAGGGTCGGTTCTTCCCTCGGACTATACGAGGGATCCCACCTCTACCGCCTCAAGAGCAGTGTCCTGGAGCTTCAGACTTTGGGTCGGGGGATACAATTGGGGAGAATGACCAGTACGTCGCCCAGGCGGCCTCACCTGCTATGCTGAACAGGGGCCTTGTGGAGGGATGGGAAGATTGGAAGGGACAGGCATGGAAGAGGGAAGGAAGAGGCCGTGGCCTTAAGTTAGGTACCATCCCGGTATTTGCCTGGAGGAGAAGTGGGAAACCACGGAAAACCACTTCCAGGATGGCTGAGGTGGGAATCGAACTCACCTCTAGTCAGTTGACTTCAGGAGGCAGAGTGGACCCCCCGTTCCAGCCCTCATACCACTTATCAAATTTCGTGGCAGAGCCGGGAATCGAACCCGGGCCTCCGGGGGTGGCAGCTAATCACATTAACCACTACACCACAGAGGCGGACTCTGAAGTTTCTCCCCATTGAATTATGACGTTGCTCAGCAGCACAGCGATTTATTTTTATTTTTGACGATTTGGGATTATCAACTTTCGAGAATATTATAGCACTTCGATTTTTTTTGACAATTTTCAAATGTTTTTTGTAATGTGTGCATCTATTCATTATCATCATAGATTGATATTCCGACTTCATGGCTAAATGTTTAGCGTGCCGGCCTTTGGTCACAGGGGGCCCGGTTTCGATTCCAGATAGGGTCGGGAATTTTAACCATAATTGCTTAATTCCGCTGGCAATGGGACTTGGTATATCTGTCGCCTTCATCATCATTTCAACCTCATCACGACGTGTAAGTCACCTACGGCCGTCAAATCAAAAGGCCTGCGTCTGGCGAGCCGAACTTGTCCTTGGACACTCCCGGCACTAAAAGCCATACGCCATTTCATTATTTTCGGACTGATAAAAGACCACAAGTGACAAGCTAAGGAATTATATATAAATTTGCATATGGTTAAATTTACTTCATGATCAAGCACACTGACCAGCAGTTGCTGGTGACTAAGGAAGTGTAAGGAAGGATTTATATCCGTAAGTCTTGTGTTTCCAAGATATGTGCAGGAACACAATACAGAACTCTGATAGTTAGGATAAAGTACTTGCTAGTCCGCCTCTGTGGTGTAGTGGTTAGTGTGATTAGCTATCACCCGCGGAGGCCCGGGTTCGATTCCCGGCTCTGCCGCGAAATTTGAAAAGTGATACGAGGGCTGGAACGGCGTCAACTCAGCCTCTGGCGGTCAACTGAGTAGAGAGGGGTTCGATTCCACCCTCCGCCATCCTGGAGGTGGTTTTCCGTGGTTTTCCACTTCTACTTCAGGCAAATGCTGGTATGGTACCTATCTTAAGGCCACGGCCGCTTCCTTCCCTCTTCCTTGTCTATTCCTTATAATCTTCCCATACCCCACTAGACCGCTGTTCAGTATAGCAGGTGAGGTACTGGTCATCATCCCCAATTTTATCCCCTGACCGATAGTCTCACGCTTCAGCACACTAATCTTGAGGCGGTAGAGGTGGGATCCCTCGCTGAGTCAGAGAGAAAAACCGACCCTGGAGGGTAAACAGATGAAGAAGAGGGAGAAGAAGTATTTGCTAATGTGTCTCAAGAACAAGTGATGCACCGGCCTTAGCACCCACCCCTACAGCCAATCATCCACCTCGGCGTACCAAAGGCAGAAAACAAATGGATACATTAGTTACAGTATACAACTTTCCGATTCAGCACCGAATTTTCCTTCCTAGTAGTTCTGTGCAAGAAAAATGCCAAAAGAGTGTTTTTAATTCAGCTTCTGAGTGAATGTGAGAAAGACGTATTTACCAAATCAGTGGAGTGAAAAGAACAGAGATACGGAAATATTAAAGTAATGTTTCCATCTTTATTAGACAAGTGCTGTGAGTTTATTGGCTGTGGATGTGTCTGGTAATGACCTTTGGATGCAGGGTTGAAGAATCCTGGGAACCTGTGTACAGTTCCTCGTAAGTGAGGCACAAGGCCAGGAGCACAACCAGTGGGGGGGCGTTGGTCGGCCTACAACTTCCGTCTGCAAATTGGCCGCCACACAGAGGGTAATTACCAATTACAAGCTCGGCTATTGTTCCTGAGGGCTCGGCGCTACTCTGCCCAATCAAGCCAGACCTTGTGATCCCCACTCCGGCCGGTCATCACTTCCTAGTGCCCTTTCCTGGACTCACTCACCCAGTTTCTTGATCCTCTCGAATTACGAGTTACTATTTCCTGAAGGATGGATGGCTCCCCGCTTCACACTTCCCCACCCTCGCGAAAACATCACTCGCGAATGTTATTCACACTATCTTGAGTTGAAATGAAATGTCGTATGGCTTTTAGTGTCTGGATATCCCAGGACGGGTTCGGCTCGCCAGGTGCAGGTCTTTCTATTTAACGCCCGTAGGCGACCTTCGCGTCATGATGAGGATGAAATGACGAAGACAACACATACACCCAGCCCCCGTGCCGTTGGAATTAACCAAATAAGGTTAAAATCCCCGACCCGGCCGGGAATCGAACCCGGAACCCTTTGAAACGAAGGTCAGTACGTTGACTGTTCACCCAACGAGTCGGACATCTTGAGTTTATTGGTCCTTTCTGTATGACTCATTAAAACTGGCATCTTACGGATTCTAAAAAGGATAGACATGTCGTTTATTCCCAGTGTTATAGAACTTTCATGCTATAAATAATAATAATAATAATAATAATAATAATAATAATAATAATAATAATAATAATAGGAAAGTAGACAGTGAAAACCTGGGGAAAAACACAAAATCATAAAAAACATTCTAGGCTCAAAACTCGCAGACAGACAACACCAACTCAGATGCAAACAATACACAAATATCACAGAGACGTAACAATACTCAGGTTAAGATTTTATGGACATATTAAAAGAATCGACCCAGACAGACTTACAAAACAAATAGTCGAATTCTATGAAAACAAAAGTAAACTTAAAAGGGACACAATGAAACGAACTGGCGAAACAGATCTGAAACAGGCAAGTATTACATAAGCAGATGAATAAAACCGGGCAATCTTCAGATATAATAATCATAGCGCTCCCGGAAAACTGTCTGTAGACAGATTATTATTATTATTATTATTATTATTATTATTATTATTATTATTATTATTATTATTATTATTAAGGAATATTTCTATAAAAATGTATTCTTGTACAGAATGATATCATCGGTATGGTGTGCTATGTATTTCTCGTCTTTAAATATCTACCGTCAGTGGGAATCGAGCACATGATTATGAGCTCATCGTTATGACGATAACCGCTCTGTCATCAGCTTCAGCTATTAATGGCGATGATTACAGAGAGAAAAACGGGTGAAGTTTCCACCATCAAATAAACTCTTCAATGAATTTCCTTTTTGCTATGGCGTCACACTAAAGTTTATTTTGCTTTATTACTAAGTCATCAGTTTGGAGGCTGGGTTCTTTTCTTCATAAAGCACCATTGTAGGGTGCAAGATTAAAGAAAGCATCAAAATCCTTAGGCAAGTTACAGTGCGGCTTACTAGACAATCCAACTGGTGGAAAGTCATGCTTTTCAAAGTGTTAAAGCTGAAAATGTGAACTGTTTATGAAATAAACGACTTGGGAGGAAACTTGAAAAATGTTCAGTTGTTATGTGTTAAATTGTAGCTACTACAAACTATCGAGCAATTGAACAATAAGCACGCATCGCCAAAGTGGCAGATTCTCTATCAGTTGTTTATCCAGCATTTTTTCTTAAATGATTTCAAAGAAGTTGAAAATGTACCGAACGTCTCTCTTGGTAAATTATTCCAGTCGCTAATTCGTCTTAAAGACTGATCACGCCTCCCCGACCACACATGGATATGCAGTTTTGCAGTCCATCAGAACAAGTTTCGTTGTGTTCATTTTGTATCCTAAAGTGTAAAGGAATATGAACCTTAAGTACATTACACTGCAGGAGTGCGTAAAATAAGTCATGCAAAAATACATTCCTAGAGTATCGTACGGTAAGGTTCATTTTCCTTTACATGTACGCATAGGAAAGTGAACTCAACGAAAATTGTCCTGTTGGACTAAATATCCGTATGTGGCTGGAAGGCCGCCTCTGTGGTGTAGTGTTTAGCGTGATTAGCTGCCACCCCCGGAGGTCCGGGTTCGATTCCCGGCTCTGCCACGAAATTTGAAATGTGGTACGAGGGCTGGAACGGGGTCCACTCAGCCTCGGGAGGTCAACTGAGTAGCGGTGGGTTCGATTCCCACCTCAGCCATCCTGGAAGTGGTTTTCCGTGGTTTCCCACTTCTCCTCCAGGCGAATGCCGGGATGGTACCTAACTTAAGGCCACGGCCGCTTCCTTCCCTCTTCCTTGCCTGTCCCATCCAATCTTCCCATCCCTCCACAAGGCCCCTGTTCAGCATAGCAGGCGAGGCCGCCTGGGCGAGGTACTGGTCATACTCCCCAGTTGTATCCCCGACCAAGAGTCTGAAGCTCCAGGACACTGCCCTTGAGGCGGTAGAGGTGGGATCCCTCGCTAAGTCCGAGGGAAAAACCGAACCTGGAGGGTAAACAGATGATGATGATGATGTGGCTGGAAGACGTGAACAGTCTTAAGGAAAATAATAGACAGGAAGAGCGACGAATTTATGGAAGGGAATGGCAACAGAATGAACAGAATTCAATTCAATGATAAAATTTACACGACGATGACGAGTAAGACTTCTCTGCATGTGAGCAGTTACAGGAAGGCCGCAGCGTTGTCAAACGGCAGATTCAGCGCCGAGCATCGAGAGAGCCGGTCACTTATGGTACAGTCCGACTGGTTGTCTGAATGATCAGCGTACTGGCCTTCGGTTCAGAGGTTCCTGGGTTCGATTCCCGGCTGGGATGGGGATTTCAACCTTAATTGGTAAATTCCAATGGCTCGGGGGCTGAGTGTGTGTGGTGTATTCAACATTAGAAATCATCCTAGGTAGGGAATTCATCTTCACAGACGTGCAGGTCGCCTAATAGGCCGTCTACTAGAATAAGGCCTGCACCAGGCCTCTCCGGAGGCCATACGCCATTTATTTATTACTTATGGTAGAATATAAATCGCAAAGAAAACATTTTCTCTATTGATCCAGGCAATAGACTATGCTGGGATCAGGACCTGGACTACTAGTAGATTTACGTTAGCCCTTTCCGATGGTTGGTTTAGTGAACGTCAAGCATTAAGCGTTTTGGGCTGCAGCCAATAGGCAACGGAGAAGCCTGCTGTGTTCCCAAGCTTGCGTAACAAGGTACTGCCCTGGCCTCTACTACTGTTAATACCTTACACCTGATTAGTAGAGATGGTAGCCTAACGTTTAGCAAATTAAAGTCCAGCTGTGTGGCTAAATAGATAGAATGTTTGCCTTTGGTCCGATGGCCCCGGTTCAACTCTTAGAATCAACCCCCTCGTACTTTTCATTCCCCTGGCTTGGGGATATCATCGCCCTTCATTTCATCCTCATTAGGTCATAACCAAGCCTATACAGATGTCATGCATGATTATTATTATTATTATTATTATTATTATTATTATTATTATTATTATGCTGAATTTTACAGCATTGCCAGTGGTCTTACGCATCGTTCACTGGTTTATTAGCTTCCTCGGGAGGTCAGTGGCGGTGTTCGACCCATAATCACGGGTTCGATTCCAACCAACAAAAGAGAACACTAAACCTGAAAGACTGCATTTCCGTTTAGCAGATCTACCTATTAAAAATAAAACTATATTACTCCTATAACAGAAGCTCTGCAGTGTCTTTCTACAAGGATGTAGAAGTAAAGGGGAGTAAAATACCAGCATTTTGTTATCATTACAATTAAGTCAGAAGTATAAGGTGAGGACGTATATTTGGTGAGGAACGCATGTTTGATCGTTATCAGTGGCGATCTGACGGAGCGACGCCTACCGCACCTATCGCCCGGACATTCACCGGCATGCCGCGCGTGGTGAAGCGAGGGGACAGGGACGCAGCGCCTTGGCTCCAACGTCAGTCTCCGATGCCTTGCTCTCAGAAATACGTGCGACCTTTTTTCTCATTGTTTTCAAGTCTTATAAATGGAACAATGTGTCAGATGCTTACATTATAATGTGCTTTAGATTTCCATCGTTCTCAATTGAGGTTTCGGCTCCACCGATAGCCTTGGTAGCCCGCAATATACGCCACTGGCTCCAGGAGTAAGCGGAAAGTGTACTGGACATAAAAATGTTTCAAATAAACTCATGTTTTACAAAGAGTCTATAGTTTTAAAAAATCACTTGTGTATGAAAACATAACAATTGGCTTTGTCTTCCAGTAGAGTAAACCAAGATAAGATAAAAAAACATGTCCCTTAAAAACCTGCTCCACGATGGGTCGACTATAAATATGTATAGTAAATAAAAAAACAAATAAAAGCAAGCAGATAAGAATTTAGGAAACACTATACAGTACCATAGAGTTGACCTGAGATTGACAAATATAATAATAATAATAATAATAATAATAATAATAATAATAATAATTTCGTATGGCTATTTCTAGCCGAGTGCAGCCCTTGTAAGGCAGACCCTCCGATGAGGCTGGGCGGTATCTGCCATGTGTAGGTAACTGCGTGTTATTGTGGTGGAGGATAGTGTTAGGTGTGGTGTGTGTGAGTTGCAGGAATGTTGGGGACAGCACAAACATCCAGCCCCCGGGCCATTGGAATTAACCAATGAAGGTTAAAATCCCCGACGCGGCCGGGAATCGAACCCGGGACCCTCTGGACCGAAGGCCAGTACGCTGACCGTTCAGCCAACGAGTCGGACAATAATAATAATAATAATAATAATAATAATAATAATAATAATAATAATAATAATAATAAACTGAATGTAATAATATGACATCAGACTACCTACACTTGTTTTACATAGGATAAACTCATTTGGCTGGGTATTTTTCACATTCCTACATACTAATTTCATAACAATACATCTGTCAAGAAATGGTAACAAGCAGAGACTAAACTGAGGTATAGCTAACGATTTCTTACAAAATTAGCAGAGTAACTCGTGTGAAATCATGATATATTCTTTATTGATTTTTCTTGATTCTTCAACTTATCAATCTCCACTGATCTGCATTTAGGGTAGTAGCCCAGGTGGCAGATACCCTAGCTGTTGTTCTCCTAGCCTTTCCTTAAATGATTGCAAAGAAATTGGAAATTTATCGAACACCTCCCTTGGTAAGTTATTCTAATCCCTAACCCCCCTTCCTATAAACGAATATTTGCCCCAATCTTTCCTCTTGAATTCCAACTTTATCTTCATATTTTGATCTTTCATACTTTTAAAGACACCACCCAAACTTATTCGTGCACTAATGTCATTCCACGCCATCTCCCCACCGACAGCTCGGAACATACCACTTAGTCGAGCAGCTCGTCTCCTTTCTCCCACGTCTTCCCAGCCGAAACTTTGTAATATTTTTGTAACGCTACACTTTTTCTCGAAATCACCCAGAAAAAATCGAGCTGCTTTTCTTTGTATTTTTTTCCAGCTCCCGAATCAAGTAATTCTGGTAAGGATCCCAAACACTGGAACCATACTCTACCTGGGGTCTTACCAGAGACTTACATGCCCTCTCCTTTACATCCTTACTACAGCCCCTACATTACACTGTAGGAGTGCGTAAAATAAGTCATGCAAAAATACACTCCTAGAGTGTGGTACGGTAAGGTTCATTTTCCTTTAACCATACGCATAGGAAAGTGAACTCAACGAAAATTGTCCTGATGGACTAAATATCCGTATGCGGCTGGAAGACGTGAACAGTCTTAAGGAAAGTAATAGATAGGAAGAACATTGGGAGATATGTCTTTTTGCCCGAACAGCGACGAATTTAAGGAAGGGAATGGCAACAGAATGAACAGAATCCAATTCAATGAAATAATTTACACGATGATGACAAGTAAGACTTCTTTGCATGTGAGCAGTTACAGGCAGGCCGCAGCGTTGTCAAACGGCAGATTCAGCGCCGAGCATCGAGAGAGCCGGTCACTTACGGTAGAGTCCGACTCGTTGGCTGAATGATCAGCGTACTGGCCTTCGGTTCAGAGGGTCCCGAGTTCGATTCCCGGCTGGGTCAGGGATTTTAACCTTAATTGGATAATTCCAATGGCTCGGGGGCTGAGTATGTGTGGTGTATTCAACATTAGAAATCATCCTAGGTAGGGCCCTCATCTTCACAGACATACAGGTCGCCTAACAGGCCGTCTACTAGAAAAAGACCTGCACCAGGCCTCTCCGGAGGCCATACGCCATTTATTTATTACTTATGGTAGAATATAAATCGCAAAGAAAACATTTTCTCTATTGATCCAGGCAATAGACTATGCTGGGATCAGGACCTGGACTACTAGTAGATTTACGTTAGCCCTTTCCGATGGTTGGTTTAGTGAACGTCAAGCATTAAGCGTTTTGGGCTGCAGCCAATAGGCAACGGAGAAGCCTGCTGTGTTCCCAAGCTTGCGTAACAAGGTACTGCCCTGGCCTCTACTACTGTTAATACCTTACACCTGATTAGTAGAGATGGTAGCCTAACGTTTAGCAAATTAAAGTCCAGCTGTGTAGCTAAATAGATAGAATGTTTGCCTTTGGTCCGATGGCCCCGGTTCAACTCTTAGAATCAACCCCCTCGTACTTTTCATTCCCCTGGCTTGGGGATATCATCGCCCTTCATTTCATCCTCATTAGGTCATAACCAAGCCTATACAGATGTCATGCATGATTATTATTATTATTATTATTATTATTATTATTATTATTATTATTATTATTATTATTATTATTATTATTATTATTATGCTGAATTTTACAGCATTGCCAGTGGTCTTACGCATCGTTCACTGGTTTATTAGCTTCCTCGGGAGGTCAGTGGCGGTGTTCGACCCATAATCACGGGTTCGATTCCAACCAACAAAAGAGAACACTAAACCTGAAAGATTGCATTTCCGTTTAGCAGATCTACCTATTAAAAATAAAACTATATTACTCCTATAACAGAAGCTCTGCAGTGTCTTTCTACAAGGATGTAGAAGTAAAGGGGAGTAAAATACCAGCATTTTGTTATCATTACAATTAAGTCAGAAGTATAAGGTGAGGACGTATATACGGTGAGGAACGCATGTTTGATCGTTATCAGTAGCGATCTGACGGAGCGACGCCTACCGCACCTATCGCCCGGACATTCACCGGCATGCCGCGCGAGGTGAAGCGAGGGGAGAGGGACGCAGCGCCTTGGCTCCAACGTCAGTCTCCGATGCCTTGCTCTCAGAAATACGAGCGACCTTTTTTCTCATTGTTTTCTAGTCTTATAAATGGAACAATAGCTGCCTCTGTGGATCCGTGGTAGAGTGTCGGCCTCCGGACCCCAAGATAGCGGGTTCAAACCCGGCAGAGGTAGTCGGATATTTGAAGGGCGGAAAAAAAGTCCAATCGACACTCCATGTCGTACGATGACGGCATGTAAAAGATCTCTGGTGATACATTTGGTATTTACCCGACAAAATTAATTAAATCTCAGCCATAGACGCCCAAGAGAGATCCGGTTTACTCTAGGTCCGCTAGATGGCAGACAGAGTAAACCGGAACGTCGAAATTGACGAGCAGACAGCCAGATGGCGTCAAATCGAAATGTCTGCAAACGGTAGCTGAGGCCATACGATTATTATTATTATTATTATTATTATTAATGGAACAATGTGTCAGATGCTTACATTATAATGTGCTTTAGATTTCCATCGTTCTCAATTGAGGTTTCGGCTCCACCGATAGCCTTGGTAGCCCGCAGTATACGCCACTGGCTCCAGGAGTAAGCGGAAAGTGTACTGGACATAAAAATGTTTCAAATAAACTCATGTTTTACAAAGAGTCTATAGTTTTAAAAAATCACTTGTGTATGAAAACATAACAATTGGCTTTGTCTTCCAGTAGAGTAAACCAAGATAAGATAAAAAAACATGTCCCTTAAAAACCTGCTCCACGATGGGTCGATTATAAATGTGTATAGTAAATAAAAAAACAAATAAAAGCAAGCAGATAAGAATTTTTGAAACACTATACAGTACCATAGAGTTGACCTGAGATTGACAAATATAATAATAATAATAATAATAATAATAATAATAATAATAATAATAATAATAATAATAATAGTAATAATAATAATAATAATAATAATAATAATAATAATAATAATAATAATAATTTCGTATGGCTATTTCTAGCCGAGTGCAGCCCTTGTAAGGCAGACCCTCCGATGAGGCTGGGCGGTATCTGCCATGTGTAGGTAACTGCGTGTTATTGTGGTGGAGGATAGTGTTAGGTGTGGTGTGTGTGAGTTGCAGGAATGTTGGGGACAGCACAAACATCCAGCCCCCGGGCCATTGGAATTAACCAATGAAGGTTAAAATCCCCGACGCGGCCGGGAATCGAACCCGGGACCCTCTGGACCGAAAGCCAGTACGCTGACCGTTCAGCCAACGAGTCGGACAATAATAATAATAATATTAATAATAATAATAATAATAATAATAATAATTAGAATAATAATAATAATGAACTGAATGAAATAATATGACATCAGACTACCTACAATTGTTTTACATAGGATAAACTCATTTGGCTGGGTATTTTTCACATTCCTACATACTAATTTCTTAACAATACATCTGTCCAGAAATGGTAACAAGCAGAGACTAAACTTAGGTATAGCTAACGTTTCCTTACAAAATTAGCAGAGTAACTCGTGTGAAATCATGATATATTCTTTATTGATTTTTCTTGATTCTTCAACTTATCAA
The DNA here is from genome assembly GCF_040414725.1 of Anabrus simplex. Classification (NCBI taxonomy): domain Eukaryota; kingdom Metazoa; phylum Arthropoda; class Insecta; order Orthoptera; family Tettigoniidae; genus Anabrus; species Anabrus simplex. Next base: position 71,958,625 of record NC_090265.1, on the reverse strand, counting down.
TCTCCACTGATCTGCATTTAGGGTAGTAGCCCAGGTGGCAGATTCCCTAGCTGTTGTTCTCCTAGCCTTTCCTTAAATGATTGCAAAGAAATTGGAAATTTATCGAACACCTCCCTTGGTAAGTTATTCTAATCCCTAACCCCCCTTCCTATAAACGAATATTTGCCCCAATTTGTCCTCTTGAATTCCAACTTTATCTTCATATTTTGATCTTTCATACTTTTGAAGACACCACCCAAACTTATTCGTGCACTAATGTCATTCCACGCCATCTCCCCACCGACAGCTCGGAACATACCACTTAGTCGAGCAGCTCGTCTCCTTTCTCCCAAGTCTTCCCAGCCGAAACTTTGTAATATTTTTGTAACGCTACACTTTGTCTCGAAATCACCCAGAAAAAATCGAGCTGCTTTTCTTTGTATTTTTTTCCAGCTCCCGAATCAAGTAATCCTGGTGAGGATCCCAAACACTGGAACCATACTCTACCTGGGGTCTTACCAGAGACTTACATGCCCTCTCCTTTACATCCTTACTACAGCCCCTAAATACTATTCTGACCACGTACAATCTCATTTATGTGAATACCCCAATGAAGACCACCTATGTACTTACAATGATCCTCAAAAGGAACTTTCATCCCATCAGCACAGTAATTTAAACAGAGGACGTTTCCTATTTGTGAAACTCACAACCTAACTTTTAACTCCGTTTATCGTAATACCATTGCTTACTGTCCATCTCACAACATTATCGAGGTAATTATGCAATTGCTCACAAACTTGTAACGTATTTATTACTCTATACAGATTAACATCCTCTGCAAATAGACTTATCTCTCATGCCACTTCTTTACTCATATATATATATAAGAAAACATAAAGGTTCAATAATACTGCCTTGAGGAATTCCCTCCTTAATAATTACAGGGCCAGGTAACGCTTCGCCTACTCTAATTCTCTGAGTTCTGTTTTCTAGAAATATAGCCACCTATTCAGTCACTCTTTTGTCTAGTCCAATTACACTCATTTTTGCCAGTACTCTTTCATTATCCACCCTATCAAATGCCTTAGACAGGTCAATCGTGATACAGTCCATTTGATCTTCTGAATCCAAGATATCTGCTATATCTTGCTGGAATCCTACAAGTTGAGCTTCAGTGGAATAAACTTTCCTAAACGCGAACTGCCTCTATCAAACTAGTTATTAATTTCGGTAACATGTCTAATATAATCAGAAATAATGCTTTCCAAAAGCTTTCATGCAACGCATGTCAAACTGACTGGCCTGTAATGTTCAACTTTATGTCTATCACCCTTTCTTTTATACACAGGGGCTACTATAGCAACTCTGCATTCATTTGGTACAGCTCCTTCATGCAAACAATAATATTTATTGCCGTACCGGAAGTAAAATTGCATTAAATACTGGTGACGGTGTACTTGTGGGTTGTAATTACCTCTTTCAGGAGCAATACAATGTAATTATTTACCAGCCAAATGTATACAGTAGTGTCCATAAGAAGAACTGAGAGCTAATATTACAGGAAAATCTCCGAATTCTGAATGAAGAAATCTAAAGATCATAAAGTACAAGGAAGAGAAGATATTGTCTACCTAAATTCTTAGAATTGCGTAAGAGAATAACAAGAAATAATGAGCTTTTATAGGCCTACAGAGTGGTCGAAATCAACGTGAACAGAGTATATGAGGGTTACAGCCTTGGTCATACTGGACCGAGCTCGATAGCTGCAGTCGCTTAAGTGCGACCAGTATCCAGTATTTGGGAGATAGTAGGTTCGAACCCCACTGTCGGCAGCCCTGAAAATGGTTTTCTGTGGTTTCCCGTTTTCACACCAGGCAAATGCTGGGGCTGTACCTTAATTAAGACCACGGCCGCTTCTTTCCCACTCCTAGCCCTTCCCTGTCCCATCGTCGCCATCTGTGTCGGTGCGACGTAAAACAACTACCAAAAAAAAAACGGCCATACTGGTAAGAAACTTGAAAAAAAGTATACGTCGATATCTCGCGCTGTTGCCATTTTATCAACTGCTGAAGTTAGCCAGTCATATCGCTTCACTCGGGAATTCAAATGGGACTTAAGAGGCAGTGTTGCTGAATCTGCACCTGGCTTGGTCGGGCTTCAGAGCCATGCCAAGAAATGAGCATAAAACACTAACACACCGTGGGTTTCAGCCGATGCCACCTTAGCGTGCTCGTCGTGGGCCGAGCGTATCAGCAGGGAGATCCTTGTTCAAGTCCCTCCCCTGGAGAAGTTTATTTCTTCTATTGGCGCTCTCAAGCCTCCCCACCGCGGCAAGGTCACGTGGTTCGCAGGGGAGGTTTAGTCTATATATATAAGAAAAGATAAAGGTCTTATAATACTGCCTTGAGGAATTCCCATCTTGTTACAGGGTCAGATAAAGCTTCTCCTACTGTAATTCTCTAAGTTCTATTTTCTAGATATATAGCAACCCATTCAGTCATTCATTTGTCCAGTCCAACTGCACTCATTTTTGCCAGTTCTCTCCCATGATCTACCTTATATAATGCCTTAGATAGGTCAATCCCGATACAGTCCATTTGACCTCCTGAATCCAAGCCGGTCATATGCCACATGTAGATTTAGCAACAGCGCCTCGTGCAGCCCATTTGAATTCGGCCGCGAAGCGATCTGATTGGATAACTTCAGTAGCTGATAAAATGACAATGGCGTGAGATATCGAATTATATTCAAATTATTTATCAGTATCAGTATGACCAACCCTATAACGCGCATATTCCCGGTTCGCGTTATTTCCGACCACTCTGTATGGCTCGTTGAAGGCTCGATCTTAGAAGATAAGTGCTGGCGAGCTAGATAACCTACAGGTCATGGAGCGTCACATGGTCAACGTGATAATTTCAATACTCAAATTGCTTAGCTTTGTCAAGTATGTCAACAAACTGTTACTTTGTACAGATCCTCAGTTAACCGCACGGAGCTGAATTAATTACCACTCGAGTCTTCAGCCCAGGATTAAAATTCTTGCAAGACATAGAAATCAATCATTGGGCTTCCGGTTAGATTCAGACACGTCAGAGATTGAGAATGAAAACTGTCCATGACAAATGGGAAGACGACGTTTAGAGGAACAACATTTATTACCCCTGTAAATACCGGAACAAAAGAAGGAAGTAAGGACACTTCACATGTAACCGGAGGTCTCTCTCTGTTTAAGGTGGGTAGCCCGCGTGCTTTTACAATTACCCGTATCTGTTAATCTTGACATCAACAATTATCTGGTCGTCATGGGAGGGCCTTCTTGCTCAATATTCTCAGTTAATTAATATTACACTACATTTTTTACTTCTTCAAAGAGATTACACGTTGCTGAAGGCCAGAAAATCAGATTACCACCTCTTTCACCACGGTAAAACGAAAGATTTAATCAATCTCCATAGGTGTCCTGAAGATTCACGGAGTATTGGAAAGTACTGGAATCAAATGGACTTGGGCTAAACACTGAAGGAAATCGTGGTCAGTTATTACCGCCCTTGATCTCCAGGAAATACTGTGGTACTCATTTCCATCGTAGTCTAAATGAACCGCAGAATATTGCGCTTCTTCGGAAATGGCAGTAATCCTTAATAAATTTCTCGGCATCATTACTTCAGTTACACATGTAATCGACATTGAATTTCGATACTGTTGATTACTACCTGTACAACGCAATGCATGCATTACTGTCATTGTTAGACGACCATCGGTAAGCGTTTGGAGGGAAGAATAGGAAGATTGCAGTCATCCAGAGACCAGAGAAAAATAATGGCATGTAAACAGGAAAAAGTTTGAAACGATCAATCAATCAATCAATCAATCAATCAATCAATCAATCAATCAATCAATCAATCAATCAATCAATCAATCAATCAATCAATCAATCAATCAATCAATCAATCACCATTGATCTGCATTCAGGGCAGTCGCCCAAGTGGCAGATTCTCCATCTGTTGTTTACCTAGTCTTTTCTTAAATAATCGCTAAGAATTTGGAAATTTATTGAACGTCTCCCTTGGTAAATTATTCCAGTCCCTAACTCCTCTATTTATAAAATAATATTTGATTGATTTATTGATGTATTGTATGACGGATGCACACAAAATAATAATAATAATAATAATAATAATAATAATAATAATAATAATAATAATAATAATAATAATAATAATAATAATAATAATAATAATAATACTGGGGTTTGGGGTACCTCTCAGCTTATATTCCACGTACGTTTTCTTGAGCAAACGTTGTGTTACCATTGCATCTGTGGTAGTCCGTTTAGTTACAATTTATTTCGAAATTGACGGCATGACTTAAAATAAATGCTATTCCATTACTTACCTAGTATGTGTAAGGAAAGACCACACCCATTTTAGTCACTCATTTTAGACACTTGATGCGCAGGAATTGGACTTCCAAACGCTGTAATTTCCAATGTCTGGTTGGTTATTTGAATAATTAAAATATAATTCTTTTTCTCTTCAACTACTTTCCCACAACTGTGAGGTAGCGGGTGTGAACTCTGTCGCACATGTGGATTTGGCCCTTTTACTATCGGATGTCCTTCCTGACGCCAACCCTATATGGAGGGATATAACCCCTATTGCGTCTTTTTTTTTTGTGGTGGTTGGTGGTGTAGTGTTTTGTATTAATATGGAGAGGAAAATGTTGTACAAACTTAAACACTAAGTAGCCGGGTGAGAAGAGTTAATCAGACGCGATTAAAATCCCCAACCCGGCAGGGAATCGCACCCTGGACTTTCTGAACCGAAGGCCTCAACGCTGACCATTCAGCCAATGAGTCGGACAGAATAAATAAATATCATTATTTAAATAAATAAATAAATAAATAAATAAATAAATAAATAAATAAATAAATAAATAAATAAATAAATAAATAAATAAATAAATAAATCGCACAGAAACAGTACGTCTTAAAATAATCCGATTACATCACTTAAGTATTATGTGTAATAATGATTTAATCCAGGGTCACTTTCCCAATGTCCGATTCGTTGGCTGAATGGTCATCGTACTGGCCTTCAGTTCAGAGGGTCCCGGGTTCGATCCCCGACCGGGTCGTGGATTTTAACCTTCATTGGTTAATTCCATTGGCTCGGGACTGGGTATTTGTGGTGTCCCCAACATCCCTGAAACTCACACACTACACATAACACTATCCTACACCACAATAATACGCATTTACCTACACATGGCAGATGCCGCCCACCCTCATCGGAGGGTCTGCCTTACAAGGCTGCACTCGGCTAGAAATTGCCACACGAAATTATTATTATTATTATTATTATTATTATTATTATTATTATTATTATTATTATTATTATTATTATTATTATTTTCCCAATCTCACTTTCCTTCTGCTGCTTTTTATCATTGATAATATTTCCTTCCATAGTTCCCAGGTATGGTAAATAATTTTAAGATTACACTTGGTGTTAACTTTGTAGTATCGCTCCAAATATCATTCTTCATTTAAATAACATTTATTGTTCTAGTGTGAGCAAGATAACATTCGATGTTTTCATTCTTCCCATGAATGTTATTCAATCGCCATGATAATGACTTAACTGGTGATGTTTTCTTAGCCACTTTCTGCGCAAGAACTGAAACCCAAACGCTGCAGTCTCCAATGTTTGGTTGGTCATTTGAATAATTAGCAGGTAGATTTAAAAATAAATAAGTAAATACTCAGATATTTTAGATAGCAAACATAAAATATCGTCGTTGCCGGGACAAAACCTTCTATGTGATAATATTTTTGGAGATATACTGACCCGCAGCACATACATTATGAAGAGCGAGAATGCCTTGACCACATTTACACAGTATTGCACCTTAGATGACAGAACCTTACCGGCCAAAGTTCTACGCTAAAATATTGCACACCGAGCTCGATAGCTGCAGTCGTTTAAGTGCGGCCAGTATCCAGTATTCGGGAGATAGTGGGTTCGAACCCCACTGTCGGCAGCCCTGAAAATGGTTTTCCGTGGTTTCCCATTTTCACACCAGGCAAATGCTGGGGCTGTACCTTAATTAAGGCCACGGCCGCTTCCTTCCAACTCCTAAGCCTTTCCTATCCCATCGTCGCCATAAGACCTATCTGTGTCGGTGCGACGTAAAGCCCCTAGCAAAAAAAAATATTACACATAGAAGCAGCGACGATACATTGTAATACTGATATAAATATAGACCAAGATCTTTTTTTTTAATTTTTGAAATCGTTTTCATTATTACCCCTTACAGTCTGAGGGTAGAGTGTTATTTTAATGGACATTTGTTCGTACGATTAAAAATACCTACAAATCCTCTATATGGGAAATGCATTAGCAGACAACTTCTCTTTTTCCTGAATATTTTAACAGCAAAAGAGTTTTTAGAATTTTTTCTAACATGCAGCCGACAAAGTGGTTGCATCACTCTAATTACGCTCGTGGAAGCTTGACAATGATAACGACAGGAACCTCTCATCGTAAAAGTTGGAAATCTCTTAGCATAATAGGCTAACACGTCGGACGGTGATATCGCTAAATGAGGTCCACATCCTAGCTTCTGTTATCGCGCTGTAGGTCCTCTACCAGGTGTCGCTGGCTGCCAGGGCAGCCTGTACGTATGTTCTAGTGGGGTGTCAGATTTCTGTACTCGTGACATATGCGTGTTTTGTAATGGAACATAGCTTTGTCGGCGCCAGCCCTTAGATACGACAAGAGCTGGGGTGAGAAGCTGTCTGGACACACAGGATGCATTACGCTGGATAATACATGTCACTGTGATTTAATCCAGGGGTCTCCAAACATAACGTGATCGAGGAACACACTGACCTTTCACAGGGTTTGGTCAGAGTCAAGTACATTAAAATTATTTCCACTGATCAGATATGTTACCGCATCACTTTATCCCCCAAACTTATCTTGCTTACACTAGAAGAGTAACTTAAATGTTTCTTAAATGGAAATAATGTGATTTGGAACGACAACCCACAGTTAATACCAACTGTAACCTTAAAAGTATTTACCACACCTTGAGACTATAGAAGGAGACCTTATACAGTAGAGTCTCGCTCATCCGACCTTCGCTTATCCGACATTCCGTGTTATCCGACACTGTTAGACTTAATTTCAACTTTTGGTGGAGACTAAATTCAGGCACACCCGCTGTGGAGGGTGTGACCATGGGGCAAGCACTGGCCTGAACGCTGGCGGTAGGACTGGGTTTTTCTCAAGGACAGGTGCAGTGAGTCTTCAGTCATTGTAGTATTGGTTCGGTGCGGATGTTATAATTTTCATATCCTCTGTGAGTATAGCGAGTAAATGGAAGAAAGTGACTGTTTCTATGGAACACAAACTGAGTGCATTAAAGAGATTGGACAAAGGGGAAATTCTTCTAAATGTGGCTTCATATTATGGTGTTGGACGTGTTACAGTGGGAGACCGGAAAAAACAGAGGGAAGAAATTGAAAAGTTGTGCTCTACCAGAGCAGAGAAAAACAATGAAAAAATGTCAGTACGAAAAAGTAAGTGAAGCACTATTTCTTTGGTATCTCAACACCGGGAAAAGGGCCTGCCAATATCTGGCACCATTCTGCGGGAAAAGACTGTGTATTTCCAGAAGGATTTTAATGAAGGGGACCCTAATTTTCCTGTCAGTGCTGGGTGGCGTGATCGGTGGCAAAAACGGTACGGTATTAGGTAGCTTAATATCTGTGGAGAAAAGTTTCTTTTCGTAAGACATCTGGAATGTTTTCGTTTAATACTGCATGTACTGTACAATTGAATTGGTAATTCAATAAATAGAGCACCGTAAAATATGTCATTATTTTAGCCTTCCTGTTTGCTTTAGTCCATTTCCAAAGTTATTCTGTATTATCCGACATTTTCGGTGATCCGACGTACTCCAGGTCCCGTTTACGTCGGATAATCGAGACTCTACTGTAAATGGTAAAAGCAGCAGAAGAGAAGTGATACTGCATTCTGTGTGTCCAGACAGCTTCTCACCCCCAAGTGCACAGAAAAAATGTCTTATAAAATACAGTTTTGAAAACTAAAAGTTATAAACAAAATTGCAATGTTTTCTGTACGGAATGGAGTGGGAGCTGATAAAATACTTGTGAAATGTTTTACTACTACTAATTTGGTTTCGTTCCTCCCCTGAAGGGGGAGGCGGGCCTCTTAGACGGTAACGCTGTCTCTCAGGCCAGAAGATTTGTTTTGGGGAAGGAGATGTGCTGTGAAGGTGAGAGGGATATCCGCCATGGCCAATACTAGGAACTGTCCCGGCATTCGCGTTAGTGCAAGACAATGTAAAACCACGGAAAGCTATTCTTAGGACAGCAGACAGTGGGAGTGACAGTAGAGGTGTGGCCATTGGTCGGTTGGAGTACAGAGCTGTTGGACCACGAACCAGCAATGGCCAATTGTTCAGCAATTACCGACCGAAATGTTTTGTATGGAGTGTTCTTTTATAGAGTTGTAAACCATGGACTCTGAGGAAGGGAGCCAACGTTACGATCGAAGCTTTTGAAATGTGGGTTTGGCGGTGAATGGAAGGAATAATTATTAATAATCTTCACAATAATGACCAGTAGACACTAGATTTGTTTTATATAGGAAAGCCACTGGATAGACCATGTTATGGGAAGGAAAGGCTTCTAACAACAGCTGTCGAAGGTACGATTGAAGGAGGAAGGAACATAGGACGGAGAAAGATAACACTAATAGTGTATTAATAATGTTTGCATAATGCAATTACTTAGGGAAAATACTACAATCTTGTGTGATAAATTATTGTTAAATGGAAGAGTGTATGTACATTATGGAATTTTTTTCATGAGTTCATTTCAGTTTACACAATAATATGACTTGTTAAGGTGAGGGGTGGGCCTGCCTTACCAGGTGCAACTTCTTTATACCCGGTTCAACTTCCATTTCTTTTAAACTGAATCAAAATGTATTCCTGTAATTGTTTTTTATATGTACACAAGAGTAAAAAAAAACACTCTCACATAGGTAAGGAGTGCTAAAGGTATTCCTGATCCATAATTCTGATTTTAGATTTTCTGAAAAATAACCCTTGAAAAATGTTATTAGTCTCTCAAATTTTCAGTAGTATCATATCATCATCATTTTCACTCATGAAACTGTGCACTGTCCCTTCGTTGCGAGACACTTCTGCAAGAATAGAAGTGCGCAGATGTAGGGGATAATAATAATAATAAGAAGAAGAAGAATAAGAATAATAAGAATAACCTCGTTGCTCTTATTCTTTTTTCTGTTTTGCTAGGGCTGCCGACAGTGGGGTTCGAACCTACTATCTCCCGAATACTGGATACTGGCCGCAGTTAAGCGACTGCAGTTATCGAGCTCGGTGCTCGTTTTCTACTGCTTTTCCCACATCTGTGTGGTAGCGGATACGAACTGCGTCCCACTTGTGAATTTGGCTCTGTTTTACGGTCGGATGCCCTTCTGACGCCAACCGTATATGGAGGGATGTTATCACTATTGCGTGTTTCTCTTGTGACTGATACTCTGGTGTGTTTTCTGAATATTAAGAGAAGAGTGTTGGGACAGGCGCAAACACCCAGTCCCCGAGCCAGAAGAATTAACCCTAAGTGATCAAAATAAACGACCCGGCCGGGAATCGAACCCGAGACCCTCTGAACCGAAGGGCAGTACACCGACCATTCATCCAACTAGTAGGACCCTAATAATAATAATAATAATAATAATAATAATAATAATAATAATAATAATAATAATAATAATCCTCATCATCATCATCATCATCATGGTAAATTGGCTCTGAATTTGAAGTTGTTGTTTGGGCCTTCAGTCCATCATAAACTGGTTTGATGCATATCTCCATGCCACTCTATCCTATGCGAGACATAATTCCGGCACCTAGACGTCTACGAAAACTGAGAAAAAGTAGCAGGATGTAAAGACGATATTATTATTATTATTATTATTATTATTATTATTATTATTAGAAATATTTATCGGTGTTAAAAGGAACATCCGAATTATTCCTGATAACTTTATTAATATAGGGGAATATGTATCAATAGATTTCTACCTCCACTGAGGTACAACCATCGGTCAGACTTGTCCCACGAGTTGTAGAGTTGTACGAACACCCTTGATCTAATCGAGTTGATCTATCGGTTGGCAACGGTTTCTTGCGGACGTAGAACTGTCTGAGAAGCGAGAAGTGCAGGAGGCAAGACCAAGAAAACATGTAATGTACACTGAGCAGTCGAAGAACTACTTTGTTACCACGGCAATACAAATGTCAAGATGATGGTGATGGAGATGTATGGTAGTGGTTGGTTGAAGGGTAAGAACAACCGGATTTTCAGCCTTCCTATGAGGTAAGTGGTAAGATTAAAAAGCTAAAGCTCTAGAGTGGTGGATTATCACAGCATTATCCCCTTCGAGCAACAGGTATCAAGTAGGTAAAATTGTCATCCAAAGGAAAACGAAAATGATTTGCATCGTTTAACTGAGGGTTGTGATTTTATCAGTCGACTCTTTCTTCACATCAATAACTCGGCCGAGACGTTAAGCCCATACCACGGGAGGACTTGAAGTTTTTCCAAATCAACAATGGAAATAGACAACTTTTTACAATTCTGGGTCTCAAAAATACACAAATGTGGGCCCATAATAAAACGGATTACCGGGCAGTTCATACGAAACTAAGTACCTATTGTGGTCTAATTTCAAATCATGTTCGAAGACACGTACAGCATATAATAGAATTTGAATTATATATTACGACTGTACTTTAAAATTTCAGTCAGTTTTGACTGGAAGGTGGAACAGACCTTAAATCGGGTATGTAAGCTCCTATACCTTTATCTTCAGTTCCTCCAAAGACTTATGGTCTGTATTTAGATGGCATTGTTTTCACTTCCCGCAAGGGGAGTATTTCAAGCTTTATTGTTTTACCCCGTTTATCAAGAACGTCCATACGAAATAGCTTACAAAATTATATAAAATAAATATATTTAACATTATTTCAACAAGAGTGAAAGTTTTGTGGAAGGTAGGAACGTATTTAAGTAATTATTCACTTACGTGAAAAGTAAGAGAAGATGATTTATTTATCATAACAAAGAGATATAATCACCTTATTTCACTTAACCGTCCGACTCGTTGGCTGAATGGTCAGCGTACCGGCCTTCGGTTCAGAGGGTTCCGGGTTCGATTCCCGGTCGGGTTAATTCCAATGGCCCAGGGGCTGGGTGTTTGTGCTGTCCCCAACATCCCTGCACCTCACACACCACATAACACTATCCTCCACCACAATAACACGCAGTTAACTACACATGGCAGATGCCGCCCACCCAAATCGGAGGGTCTGCCTTACAAGGGCTGCACTCGGCTAGAAATAGCCACACGAAATTATTATTATTTCACTTAATCAGTCCCAATCTAATACATTATTACTAGGAACAGCTACATACTTTGTTAGTGAAGATAGTAAGGGAAAGAAATATACCTTATAACAGTAGCCTAATAACAGTAATGATATATGTAATAAAATGTGACCTACGGATATTAACAATGTAAATGATAGTAATGGTAGAATAACCAAATCTAAAAGGAGTAAATTTACCAATTAAAAGTGCATTAAGGTACGAATTTAGAGAAGGTACTGAAATATCGCCTTCAATATAGGTGAAGAGGAGGAGAAAAATGTAGATGACGAACCATAAAATGGAGGAAGAAGGAATTTTACGATCATAAGTAGAAGATTCATTTATGTATTCCTTGCATTTGTACACGGACACGTTTAAATATGACTTGCTAGACATACCTCAGGCGTTTACTGGCTGTCGGGCTGCGGTAACCGTGAATGATTTAGTGTAGGTGGTGGTTATGTGCATAGAAAGAGATGAACTCGCAATGCTTCTACAGTAGTCCTCAGCCAGAACGCTTATGGAGCATTTTGTTCTTAGGAATGTAGAGATTTCCACAACAAAAGTCAATTTTCCTCCACATCACCGAATACCTCTTTTTTCTTTTTCTTCTTCCATTGCAAATCCACTACCGGATATTGGCTAACATATGTCGGAATTTCATTCGGAGAGAAAAGAGCAACGGTTGTTCTCAGGATTGCCAATATTTTAGCATTACTTATACTGCCAATCATTCTACGTTGAAAAAGTAGTTGATGCGTTACATATTTGTGATTCCTGTTTCCACTCATTCCACCGGGTCAGGAATGGAATGAATGAAGCCCCCATCTAGCGGCGAGGATAGGAATTGTGCCGGCTCCCGAAGCTTTCGCACTCATCTGGGGCAATGATGAAATGAAATGATATTTGAGAGTGTGTCTGGAATTAAAGATGATAGGGAAAACTGGAGCTGTACCGCCTCCACTTTATCCAGCACATATCTCTCATGTAGTGACTGGGATTTGAACCACGAAACACAGCGGTGCGTGGCCGGCGCACTGCCGCCTGAGCCACGGAGGTTCCGGAATTCCTCAATATGTGGCCTAAATATGATGCATTCTGTATTTGATTCAGTGGACAATGTTTTCGACATTATTTTTAAGATTTTGCCATTCTGTACTCGATCAGTTCAGGAATTCAATAGCAGAGAGTATGTAATTATTTCAAATGCTTCTATTTTTAAGAATTACTGAAGCTCTTATTGTCCAGGTCTACTTGCTGTACAGTAACACAAGCGAGGCATTGCACCGCACATAACACACCCTTAATTTCAAATTAATTTCTCAGGATTTCCAATTCAATTCTACATTTAATTTATTTACTTTAATCCGAAACTTCTTAAAACCCTTTCCGGACATATTTAAATTTATTAACAGATTGGTCATTGGTATGCACCCGTGTATACGCCTAGAATTATATGTCTAGTTGTTAGGCCTATCATATGTTTTGTATTATAGTCGTCCGACTCTTTGATGAATGGTCAGCGTTGAGGCCTTCGATTCAGAGGGTCCCGTGTTCGATTCCCAACCGGGCCGAGGATTTTAATAGCGTCTGATTAATTCTTGGTGTTTGTGTTTGTTCCAACACTTTCCTCTTCATTTTCAAACGACACGCCACACTAACAACCACCACAGAAACACGCAATAGTGATTACATCCCTCCATATAGGGTTGGCGTCAGGAAGGGTATCCGGCCGTAAAACAAGACCAAATCCTTTTGTACTACACATTTCGCACCCGCAACCTCACAGGTGTGGGAAACCTGCAGTAGAAGAAAAATAATATTAAATATAATTAGACCATATTCTGCACTGAAGTGTCCTATTCCTTCAACAACAAGGTGAAATTATTCAGTTCCGTTAGAAAGTAACAGGTATAATCAGAAAAGAGATTCGCTGAGTTGCGCATCGGGTAAGGGAGCGTATGTCACCTTCAGTGATGGATGCAGAAACGATTTCGAGCATAGTTTGCTGGAAATTAACAGAGCTTTAATAAGAGAAATCCATGAAGCTTATTTCACTATTTCGGAAAAGAAATGTCGATTGTAGTTGTGGACCTTAAGTATATCCAGTGAACTGTGCCTCTCAGCCGGGCAAAGCTGACTGAATGAGACTACCAAGATGAAATTGACAGCTTCGCGAAAGAAATACCCCGTTACGTAAAACGAGTCATGTACTCGTGTCAAGTTCTATTGTCACCCTTCACCGCCATGGAGTCTGCGGTCAGGCGGATCCTTTTCGAACCCAAGCCAGAAAAGGTGAGGTTAAGAAGAGCCGGCGGACCTTCACGCTGAAATGAGATCCCTGCAGTCCTGCAGAACCTAAGCCAGTCACTTGGCGTCTGATGTCTACATCCGGAATAGCTTACACCGAAACACTCTGTAAATCATTCTGCGAACATAACCCTGTAGTTGCCAAGTATTCTACTTCGTAATGCCAGATGTTACGTTTCAAAATTTTGCAATTCGTAGACTGGTAAATTCTGTCATTGATGTCACTTGTAATAATACTATTGGCTTTACGTTCCACTACCTAATTTTCCGATTTTTTGGAGATATCAAGGTGCCTGAGGTTTGAAGTTCTTTTTTATGACAGTAAATCTACCGACACGTCCGGCTCCATGGCTAAATGGTTAGTGTGCTGGCCTTTGGTCACAGAGGTCCCGGGTTCGATTCCCGGAAGAGTCGGGAATGTTAACCTTTTTTGGTTAATTTCGCTGGCACGGGGGCTGGGTTTATGTGTTGTCTTCAGCATCATTTCATCCTCCTCACGACGCGCAGGTCGCCAACTGGCTTCAAATCAAAAGATCTGAACCTGGCGAGCCGAACATGTCCTCGTACACTCCCGGCACTAAAAGCTATACGCCATTTCATTTCATTTCATTTCATCTACCAACTCGAGGCTGACGTATTTGAGCACTTTGAAGTACCACCGGACTGAGCCAGGATTGAACACGCCCGGCATTTCAATAGTAATTGGGAGCCTGAATAGCCCGACTGAGTTTACTGTGGTTCGAAATCTGTTCAACGCAAACTGAACATTTTGAAATGAAGACTTAAGAACCTGCGGTATACATTCCACGAAACACTGGAGGCACGTAGTTATAGTTAGAATATCAACAACCAAATAAATTTACAAGCTTGCTTACTTTTAGTAACAAGTAATTCATACATACTGAGCCTAGTTTCTTGGACGAATGGTCGGGACAGCGGCCTTTGGTTCAGAGAGCAAAAGGTTCGTTTCCCAGCTGTGGCGGTGAGGATACGTGAGGATACGTTCGTCTTGACTCGAGGACTGGTTGTCTGTGTTCGTGTAAGTTAATTGTATCGTTTTAGTAGTAATAATAATAATAATAATAATAATAACAATAATAATAATAATAATAATGTTATTTGTTTTACGTCCCACTAACTACTTTTTGAGGTCTTCGGAGACGCCGAGGTGCCGGAATTTAGTCCCGCAGGAGTTATTTAACGTGCCAGTAAATCTATCGATACGAAGCTGACGTATTTGAGCTCCTCCAAATACCACCGGACTGAGTGAGTATAGAACCCGCCATGTTGGGGCCAGAAGGCCAGCGCTCTACCTCCTGAGCTATCCAGCTCGTCATCGTGTCACATACAAATAAATAAAACATTTCATTTCATATTAAGTAAGTACCTAAATCTCTTGTCTGATGCGAGGTTGGAGATGAGGTAAGACAAATTTATATGGCAATTGTTTCCGGACGAATGCCCTTCCTAACGCCAAACTCAGTTGACGAGCAACTGAAGACGAAACAACTGATGAACAAAATTGGGTAAGAAGTTGGAAGAAATCGGATGTTGCCTATGAATTGGTAGTGTCCTGGTATTTGCCTGGATCCACCTTGGTAGGTTCAATCCTAGCTCAGTCCGGTGGTATTTGAAGGTGCTCAAATACGACAGCCTCGTGTCGGTAGATTTACTGGCACGTAAAATAACTCCTGCGGGACTAAATTCCGGCACCTCGGCGTCTCCGAAGACCTCAAAAAGTAGTTAGTGGGACGTAAAACAAATAACATTATTATTATTATTATTATTATTATTATTATTATTATTATTATTATTATTATTATTATTATTATTATTATTATTATTATTATTATTTGCCTGGAAATGAAAACGGGAAACAACAGAAAGCCATTCTCAGGACAGCCGACGGTGAGACTCAATCCCACGCCTCTCTCGAATGCAGATCTTGAATAGTAAATAAGACAATATCATATAAAAACGAGTTTCATTAAAATGTATCAAAAAAGAATTGAAATTGTTTGCATGATAGAACAGGACCGAAAGACATTATCTTTAAATAACGACGAATGATGCTTGAGCTGAAAGGACAAAATAGTAGTATTTGGAAATTAATGGTACCGGTATGTTGATTGAGTCCGGATCCATTGCTAAATGGTGAATGAGGTAATCCTCAGTTTTTAGGGCACCGGGCTCGATTCCGAGCCAGGCTGGGATTTTATCTGCGTTTTGTTAATTCCCCTAGCTCGTGGACTGTGGATATGTGATCGTCCCAACACACATTACCATTCAGCATAGGAAGGCGCAATATTGAATACATTACTCCACATAGTATTGGAGTCAGGAAGAGCATGCGACCGTAGAACTCGCAAAAAGCCACATTAGTGCGGACCAAGAAATGTATAAAAAATTGAGGAAAAGTAATTATTTGTCGTAATACAACTGTTGTAGACTGACGCGTTTCGATCTTGCTACCAAGGTTGCCTCACCCTGTGGGTGGGGGCGGTAGAATAATACCCACGGTATCCCCTGCCTGTCGTAAGAGGCTAGTAAAAGGGGCCCCAGGAGCTCTGAAATTTGGAGCGTGGGTTGGTGACCACGGGGCCCTCAGCTGAGTCCTGACATTGCTTCCACTTATTTGTACCAGGCTCCTCACTTTCATCTATCCTTTCCGACCACCCTTGGTCAACTCCTGTTCTTTTCTGACACCGGCGCTATTAGGTTTGCGAGGGCTAGGGAGTCTTTCATTTTCAATGCCTTCGTGGCCCTTGTCTTCCTTTGACCGACACCTTCATTTTTCGTAGTGTCGGATGCCTTCCATTTTTCCCTCTGATTAGTGTTATATAGGGGATGGTTGCCTAGTTGTACTTCCTCCTAAAACAATAATCACCACCACCACCACCAAGGTTGTCTTCAAAGCAGTACCAATGAATAATGAAAATAATGGCAATTGTCACTCCATAGTAAATAGACTTAAGACCCTGTTCCTCACACATCGGTATATGTAACTCATGGGGTGTACCGGGAAAAGCAGGTACAATACTTGCGAGCCGAACAGAATAGTCACCGAAATCATCAAGCATGCTCTTTTGTAAAACTATGTGATGGACAAAATGAAGAGTTTTTGTTTCATTTCAGTGCTCGGACGACAGTTTTTATACATTCGAGACGGATTATGCATTACTGATTTCAAGATACGGTATTTTCTAAATTTTCTTTTATCAGTACGAGGTCATTTAGTTGTCCATCTCATCATTGTGGACGTTTGTCTAATGGGAAGCTTGTCTACTTCTTTGTTATGGTAATTGTATTAACATAATCCAGAATACTGAGGTTATTGACATAGCAGGATGTTAGGCGATGACAAAACAAACCAACGGATCTCAATCAATGCTTTTACCCTGGAGCCCGGCTCATAGCTGCGCTGCTGGCTGCTATCCTCGCCACATCCATGGTCTCAAAACGTTTGATTTTCCAGCCTGGCACATCGCCGGCTATCCTGTAACTTGGACTGTGATTGGTTATTTCAAGGTCACCCACTCTCCCACTCTTCCCCTCTTCGCACTCTATACACACGTTCAGTGATCACTTGCTCACTTGCTATCTGAACCTGTCTTCGAACGCAAAGCGATTTGGAACCAGCGGCATGCGGATCATCACAAGAGGTTCATAATGGGATAAAAGGAGTGACGAGATGACGAGCGGCCAGTATACCTTTTTCTACGTTTTTTGAGGGAAAGTGGCTTGTTTTATCCTGTTTAAATATAAAGTTTCTATTTGTGTTTTAATTGGTTTATTTTTAACTACTATTTTACTCTACCAGGTGAGTTGGCCATGCGATTAGGGGTGTGCAGCTGTGAGCTTGCATCCTGGAGACAGTGGGTTTGAACCCCACTGTCGGCGGCCCTGAAGATGGTTTTCCGTGGTTTTCTATTTTCACACCAGGAAAATGCTGGGGCTGTACCTTAATTAAGACCACGGCCGCTTTCATCGTATTCCTAGGCCTCTCCTAGCCCATCGTCGCCATAAGACCTATCTGTCTCAGTGCGACGTAAAACAAATAGCAGAAAAAATCTATTTTTTTCTATTGACTATGTGTTTATCTTTGTGTATTTTTAATTTGAATTAAATATATTATTTTACTTCTATGTCACTGCCTTATTCAATTTTATTACGTTTTACTCTTTTTAATTTTAGAAGAAAATAAGGCATTGCGAATTAGATCCACTATTTATTTTAAATTCATAATAATTTTCCTCATCATCATTTTTCTAATCCTACTCAGTGAGTTAATTATAACTTTTTATCCATTTTGTCTCATCTCGTACCATCAGGGGCCGATGACCTAAATGTTAGCCCCCTTTAAACAACAAGCATCATCATCATCATCATCATCATCATCATCAAACTACGGAATGACGTGGCAAAAGATTGCGGAACGATTACGTCAACTTTGTTCTTTTATTGTTGCCATTTAGGGGACCTCTACAAGCAGGTGATTTACATGAAGTACCTAGTATTTCATGGAAAGTTCGACAGTTATTTTTTCAAACTGTAAACACATTTTGTTAAGGAAACCTAACTAAAGTCAAAATGAGATACTCCATAACCCCTTATTTTACATTATTCAAAAGTACACTATTAAAATACGAAAATGAAGTATTTGCAGCTTCATTCTTCAATCAACTCCCGCAGTAGAAATGCACTGAAAAATCCAGGCGAAGCATTTTACACTTTTTATTTCACATTCAGTACACCAAATTATTATAAGAGACACTTGCCAACAGAACTGAAACTCACTCGTTAAAAATCTCTGAATTTATTCCTCCTCGACGGGGTAGCTCTTGGAAGTACGTCTTCGTAGTCTAAGTGTTCATGCCCTCTATACTATAATTAAATTACGCAAAATACAAACCGCCTTAACTATCAGTTCCTCTGTTTTGAATTTTCGACTACTGCTGAGAGCTGCCAGCAGCGTGCGCGCAGGGCTGCTGCAGGATAAAAGCTCCATGGCGAGCAGACTGGCTATAGTCAGCAGTAAGGGGCTAGGGCGAGCATCCATGTGCCAGCAGCGAAGCTGCAGCATAAACGTACACTTAGATCTAGAGAAAGCATATGACAGGGTACCGAGGGCAAAGATGTTCGCCATACTGGGGTACTATGGAATTAAAGGTACATTATTAAAATCAATCAAAGGCATTTATGTTGAAAATTGGGCTTCAGTGAGAATTGATGGTAGAATTAGTTCTTGGTTTAGGATACTTACAGGGGTTAGACAAGGGTGTAGTCTTTGACCTTTGCTGTTCGTAATTTATACGGGTCATCTGCTGAAAGGTATAAAGTGGCAGGGAGGGATTTAGTTAGGTGGAAATGTAGTATGCAGTCTGGCATATGCTGACGACTTGGTCTTAATAGCATATTGCGCCGAAACCCTGCAGTGTAATATCTTCGAACTTCGAAATAGGTGCAATGAGTATGGTATGAAAATTACCTATTCGAAGACTAAATTGATATGAGAGAACTGAATGTCAGATTGGTGATACAAAGCTAGGACAGGTCGATAATTTCAAGTAATTAGGTTGTGTGTTCTCCCAGGATGGTAATATAGTAAGTGAGATTGAATGAAGCTGCAGTAAAGCTAATGCAGTGAGCTCGCAGTTGCGATCAACAGTGTTCTGTAAGAATAAAGTCAGCTCCCGACTGAAACTTACATCGATTTGTTTCCAGACCAACTTTGCTTTACGGAAGCGAAAGTTGGGTGGAGTAATGATATCGTATTCATAATTTAGAAGTAACGGACATGAAAGTAGCGAGAATGATAGCTGGTACAAACGGGTAGGAATAATAGCAGGAGGGTACTCGGAATGAGGAGATAAAGTCAAAGTTAGGAATGAACTCGATGGATGAAGCTGTACGCATAAACCTGCTTTGCTGGTGGGGTCATGTGAGGCGAGTGGAAGAGGATAAGTTACCTAGGAGAATAATGGACTCTGTTATGGAGGGTAAGAAGTAGAGGTAGACTAAGACGACTATGATTAGACTCAGTTTCTAACGATTTAAAGATAAGAGGTATAGAACTAAATGAGGCCACAGCACTAGTTGCAAACAGAGGACTGTGGCGACGTTTAGTAAATTCACAGAGGCTTTCAGACTGAACGCTGAAAGGCACAACGATCTATAGATAATGTGTTTATGTATGTATGTAACTTTTGCTGAAGTCCCAATCTCATTTTCTGCTGTGACTGTGTGGAAGCTGCTGAGGAATAATCGGTGCAATGCTGAATGTTATCATTCAAAGCACGACTTGTGCGTCTCGATAATGTGAAGGTGTTACTCATTGGGTCAGTTGTATTTCAGTAGCACTGATTGGCTCAGTGGGTAAAGGAATAGCAAATTACCTTACTCCTCCTGTTGTTGAGTACGCCCTGATAATGGCATCAGGTTCGGTGGTACTATTTGAGGATTCCAACAGCCTCCAAGCTGATGACTCGACACATGAAATGTTGAGCTATGGGCTTTCTGATTCTCTGGACTTGAAAGTAAGCCGGTGTGGGTTCGTGACAGGTATATAACAGATCGTCGGCATATATGAACATCATAAATTGTATAGGAATTGAAATGTAAATGAGAAGTTCAGTTACAGGAAAGGATATCGGTGACATTTTAGCCTAGTTAGTTGTGACTTACACGCAATAATACGAGCCTAAAAAGTACTTGAAGACTTCATAAACTTCATATCATAAATCACAGTCAGAGAACATGTTTCCTAGCTCATAAGCCCTATATGGCTAATTTGAACCACAACTGGCTCGTTATGTCATGAGTCGTGCTCGGATTGTTTATCGCCAAATGTCGAGCTTATTAAAAACAAACGGGCTTGAGGTTAGAAATGAATGAACCAAGAAACTTTGGGTGACTCATGCTGCGTTCCTGGCGGTGACTCATGGAGTCCCCGACCCTGGCAAGTCGTGAATGGATCGCTTCAGGTTGGCGGAATGCTCGCGATATTGTCGTCATACAGCTCGCTAGCCTTCAGGTAACTCACCGCATCTGACAGGGTCTTTGGCCTTTCAAGTTCAGATAAGAAGAAAAGAAAAAAGGACTGCTGAAATTTGCTTGAGCTCCTAGTGAAATTCAATCCCCTCTGTGGAGTCATGGAAAGAAAAGGATCTGTTAAAAGAGTGATCACTAAAGCCCGGATGTTCATGCGGTAATAGGTTAGATTGCAAACTAATTTGGTTAGTAGGAAATATCGACCACCCGCTCTTCCGCAATGTAGAAAATGAAAAATGAAAACCTACAACCCGTTTTCCAGTCATTGACCGGGTCAGGGATGGAATGAATGAAGTAGATATAGGCTGTTAGTACGATGGGGTCGCCACTCCCAAAGTGATTTATTAATGACTGATAGATGCTATGAAATGAGAATGGAGAGTGTTGCTGGAATGAAAGTTGACAGGGAAAACCGGAGTACCCGGAGAAAAACCTGTCCCGCCTCCGCTTTGTCCAGCACAAATCTCACATGGAGTGACCGGGATTTGAACCACGGTATCCAGCCAGCGGTGAGAGGCCGACGCGCTGCCTCCTGAGCCACGGAGGCTTCCCCGCAATGTAGAAAGAACATAAAGTATAAGGGTTCTGATGGGCCATACCCCTAATGCTTATGCAACCCCATAGCATAATCGTAGTGAAGGTAGACTATACTTGCTTCTCGCTTCAGTAAGTTTGCATTCTAACCTATTAACGCATACAATTCCGGGCTCTAGTGATCACCTTAATTGAAAATACACATCATGGTACCCGCATGGTATGTATGTATGTATGTATGTATGTATGTATGTATGTATGTATGTATGTATGTATAGTATCAGCCCGAAGGCTGGTTGGATCCTCAAAAGCTCCGCCATCAGTTGTCATAGATGGCTTAGGCATCACTGAAGAGGCGTACCAGGGAAATGAGGAGCGAGGTAGTTTCCACACCGAGGCAGAAGTTGCTATTACATATCAGTCTGCCAAGCCCACTGAAATGCATGCACTAACCTTCCCTATGAGCAACAGTTTCACACCATTCATAGCAGGGACTGGCTGCATAAGGAATGACATTACTAGCATCGCTCATACCTCAGTCACTTTCATATTGTCAAAGCCAAGGATAAGACTGAGACAGATCAATAAAGAGTAACAAAATTGCTCTCGCTTATACCAGAAGGCATAGTGCACTGTAAACACTAGGTCCTCCCAGCAAAGGCACACCCGCATAGTAATCCTGTGTTTATGTACTTGAGAATTAGCTTCCCCTGACAATATTTTGTTCTGCAGCCCAACAAACGTATGATATCGTCGTGTGGTCGATATTTCTTTTCTAATAGTTGATGTTATTTGCTTTACGTTCCACTAACTACTCTTTTACGGTTTTCGGAGACACCGAGGTACCGGAATTTAGTCCTGCAGGAGTTCTTTTACGTGCCAGTAAATCTACCGACATGAGGCTGACGTATTTGAGCACCTTCAAATACCACCGGACTGAGCTGGGATCGAACCTGCCAAGTTGGGGTCAGAAGGCCAGCGCCTTAACCGTCTGAGCCACTCAGCCCGGCATTTCTTCTCTAGCATTCTCTATACTACTAACGTACTGTAAACACAACCTGCAAACAATCTTGGACACGGTTGTTCCTACCATGCGACTGTATAAATGACATCCTTTCAATCATTTCTCGCATGTCTGTTTAATATGTAACTGTATTCAAATGTCGTGCCAAGTGAACGGGTATTTCTTCTTTTTCTTCTTGGTGGTGAATTATCCGTTGCGGATGTCGGCGATGATCATCATGGCGACGTTGTTTTTCGATATGACAGCCATGGAGAGTTCCTCGGATGTCATGTTTCACCACTTACGAGTGTTATTCAACCGTAGAATCCTCCTCCCAGGTCCTCATCAAAACGACAAACTAACGCTTAAAACTACGATACAGTGACATGGCGAGCGTACGAACCAGCGAACAGGACGGTTAGCGTGTTCTAAAGCATTCTTAATACAAATGTCGCTCACAGCTGTAGCGTAGAGGTAGCAGGTAGGGACTCCGCATCTGGTAAGCGTCCCAGCTAAAGTGTTACGAGTGAAGACCTCAGCGCCATCTACGGCGGAGACGGTGGACTTCAGTATGGTGGAGATGGCGGACAGTGGCGTATGCTGGGATCAAGACGTGGACTACCACTAGAATTAGGTTTACTGCAGCCAATCGCCACTGTGTTGTCAAGACTGTTTCACAAGCTACTGCCCTGGCCTCAGCTACTGTCAATCCTTCAACACCTGATTAGTGGAGATGGTAGCCTAATGTTTAGCAAATAAAAGTCCATAACAAATTAAAATCCAGCTTTGTGGTTAAATGGATAGAGGTTTGCCTCTTTCCGATGGCCCCGGTTCAATTTTCAGAATCAACCCCTCGTGCTGTTAATTCCCCTGGCTTGAGGACTGGGTGTTTATGACGTCTTCGCCATTCATTTCATCATCCTCACCAGGTCACCCCCAAGGCTATACAGATGCCATGCACCATTATTATTATTATTATTATTATTATTATTATTATTATTATTATTATTATTATTATTATTATTATTATTATTATTATTATTATTAAATAAAATTAATTTTACAGCATTACCAGTGGTCGTACCCATCGTTCACTGGTTTATTAGCTTCCTCGGGAGATCAGTGGTGATGTCAGACCCATGATCACGGATTCGATTCCATACACAAGGGAGAACACTAAACCTGATAGATTGCATTTCATTTTAGCAGATGTGCCTATTAAAAGAAAACTATATTACTCGTAAGACAGACGCTCTGCAGTGTCTTCCTACAAGGATGTAGAAGCAAACGGGAGTGAAATACTAGCACTTTGCTATCTGTATAATTAATTCAGAAGTATGAGGTGAAGAAGTGTAGAACGAAGCCTAGCACACCTATCTCTCCGGTCCCCGCACGTAACGGACATAAGCAGCTAGTCGAGGGAAGAGGGCCGCAGAGCTTGGGCTGCGAGATCAGTCTCCGATGCCTTGCTCTCAGAAATACGTGCGTCGTTTTTTCCCATTGCTTTCAACATTTGTACATGGAACAATGTGCCAGATGCTTACATTATAATGTGCTTTAGATATGGGGTTTAGGCTTCACCGATAGCCTTGGTAGCCCTTAGTATACGCCACTGATGGCGGAGTAGGCAATTCTGGATTCGGGGATAAACACCAGTACAATCTAAAGAGGCCAGTGTCTACGGGCAGATAAGGCTGTTTAGGAGGACTATTGGTCCATCTAGCATCATTTGCACTCCATGTTAGGGGCAGCCTGAAGGAATCCTGGCAGTAGGTATAAAACGCTTTTGGGTGTGGCGAGCCCATCGTACGATAGCCAATAAAGTGATTGAGAGTGAGTTGAGAAAACTGTAGACGTCCTTGATTCACAACCCGACCCAGAAAGCTGGAAACGGGAAATGATGATGAAGAAGAAAAAGAATTTGTGGCGTAGCGCATGTGGCCAAACGGTAATCTAGCAATTGACGGAAAGTGGTATAGATAGTTCGAATCATAGGTCTATATCGAGCAATATATTCCTTTTTATATCGACATGAATGTCTAAAGAAGTTGCTGAATGGTATGGGCGGAGTCTTGGGTAAGGAGTACAAGATGAAAATAAGTAAGTCCAAAACAGAAGTAATGGAGTGTAGTCGAACGAACGCAGGTGATGCAGGTAATATTAGATCAGGAAGTGATCTTAAAGGAAGTAGATGAATATTGTTACCTGGGCAGTCAAAATAACTACCTATGGCAGAAGTAAGCAGGACATAAAATGCAGACTAGCACAAGCAAGGAACAGCTTTCTTAAGGAAAGAAATTTGCTCACTTTGAACATTGCTATAGGAGTTTAGAAATATGTTTCTGAAGACTTTCGTCGAGAGCATGGCATTGAATGGAAGTGAAACATGGACTATAACTAGCTCTGAAAGAAAGAGAATAGAAGCTTTTGAAATGTGGTGTTACGAAGGAATGCTAAAGGTGAGATAGATAGATCGAATCACGAATGAAGAGATACTGAATCGAAATGGTGAGAGGATATCGATTTTTCTAAATTTGACGAGAAGAGGAGATATGATAGACACATCTTAAAACACCCAGGACTTGTTCAGTTGGTTTTATGAGTGAAGTGTAGGCGGTAAGAATGGTAGGGGTAGAACAAGGTATGAGTATGGCAAGCAGATAGGAGAAGATGTAGGATGCAGTAGTTACGCGGAAATGAAAAGGTTAACACAGGATAGGCTGGCATGGAAGGCTGCATCAAACCAGTCTCTGCACCATCTCTGGATTGATGACTCAAACAACATTCCTTTTTATATCGACATGAAGCTCTGGTGTGTAACACATGCAGAAAGTAAAACGCCGCTATTATTGTTTTTGTATCCGACTCGTTGGCTGAACGGTCAGCGCACTGGCCTTTGGTTCAGAGGGCCCCGGGTTCGATTCCCGGCCAGGTCCGGGATTTTAACCTTAATTGGTTAATTCCAATGGCACGGGGGCTGGGTGTATGTGTTGTCTTCATCATCATTTCATCCTCATCACGACGCGCAGGTCGCCTACGGTAGTCAAATAGAAAGACCTGCACCTGGCGAGCCGTCCTGGAATATCCCGACACTAAAAGCCATACGACATTTCATTGCTTTTGTGCTCTGCGCACAGTACACTGCTAGATGGACGGAATGATGTCGCTTCAGTCATTCGCCAAGTACTCCACGGACGAATACGTTTTCATGCTTCTCTACGGGGATGCTATAGAGAATTCTTTACATGCTATGTCTGTATCAGGGAAGGTATCCGGACAGATGGGATCCGACCGCAAAGTCTTTCCGCAGTGTTGAAAGACGTTTACGAACGTCATGGGTACTTAAAACGATACCAACCATCTGAGAAAATACCTGTGTTGGACGCAGCTCCAATCAACCCACACAGGAGTTTAAGGGCAATTACACAGCAGGTGACCATAAGCCAGGCTTCTGTACTAAAATACTGCATGAGCATAAATATCACCCCTACAGCTAAGCAAGGTGCTCAAAGGGTCGGATTTCGAAACTCGCATGGATTTCTGTCAGTTGCGGTTAGAAAATCTAGAAAATGTTGCAACATTCCTGTCAAAAATCCTGTTATCGAACAAATCGCGATTCCACGATAATGGTGCCGCCTACCGCCACAACGTGCACTGTTGGAGTGCTGGAAATCCTCACTGGGTGTGACAAGCAGCCTATCACGTGCAATGGAGAGTGAATATATGGTGTGGAATCTTATTGAACCGTACTTTTTTTGAGGCCCACTTAACAGGCACACGCTACCTAGGTTTCCTTCGAAGAACTCCCACTTCTGCCAGATGGTGAACGTTAAAGATGTGGTTTCAACAGAGTGGACCTCCACCATAGTGGACATTTAATCGTCCGTAACCATCTGTAGGAGATATATCCAAGAAAATGGGTAGAAATAAGAGGAGCTGCCTCTTGGCCACAAGATAACCGCATTTAACACCATTAGATGTCTTCCTGCGGGGGAGTTTGAGAAAAACAGTTTGCACCCAGAAGCCAGGAAAACCCGACTGCCTTCGACAAGTCATAGCCGAAACATGAAGATCATTAACACCGGCTATGCTACAGCGCATTAGAATATCCATTCAGTGGAGTGCCCAGATGTGGACAAACCAAACATCCTAACGTGGCCGACAAGTGTCAGTGAGGTTGGTGCCTCGCACCACCACCTATTCCGTCTTCGTCCGACCATGATGACTAGAGTCCGGATTATTAGGTACTGATAGATTAGAATGGAAACTTACTTAAGCCAATAACAAGTATACCTACACTGCACAACCGTTATGTTATGAGATATGCATAGCTATAAGGGGTACAACCTATAGAACTCCTTGAATTTATGCTACTCTTCCTACATTGTGGTACAACGGGTTGCATCACACTTCCTACAAACCAAATTACTTTGCATTCTAACCTATTACCACCTAAAAATCCGAGGTATGATGACATACCGACACTTCTTAGGGCCATATACACATTCTTTCACTGAAAACATGCGTACAAGAAGAAATTTCAAGTACATTAAGAGACAGTAGATACTAAATAAATCAAAAATACAATATCCATGCCTCTGACTCGAACCTATCACATGAACGCTTGGCACACCATAGTGTTCGGCTCTTACGAACGACGCTATACTGCACCGCAGTGAAATACGTTATTTAATAATATTATGGCATAAGAGATTCTAGTTTTTATGTAGGCAGGAAATACGAAGGTATCCGTTCTCGTTTTCTGTGCGTACTGGAAGAACAAATGTTTTCAGGACGTACATATTACTGCAGCTTGCATAAAATAATATTGGTAGGAGCAGGTGATTCACCTGGTGTATACTTTACAGGAGATACCGAAAAGGATGAATTCCACTTGGAACACTAGATGTATCAAGAACCCAAAACTGATGGTCGTGAAATGAGTTTCCTTAAATATGAACTCAGTGACATCAGCCAGCATGTGAAGCCTGAATAACCTTAGGAACAACCCGAGCAAAACTCAACACATGAAATGGGGGCCGTAAGAGCTGTCTAAGTCATATCCTCTGATGGACATATCTAGCGTGCTGAAGTAACCTCCGTTTGTGTTTTGCAGTTAATCTTTTATAACTGTTAGGTTCTTCTGTCTGTCTGTTCTGTCTGTTTGAGTAAATAAATTTATAAACTAACCGAAAAAGAATACACTCTAGGCTAGAATGGAGATCAGTGATGACTTCATTAATGGAAGTTCCAAAATTCAAGTTATTTAGGATTTAAATAGAAATGAACATAAATGGTTATACATTTCTAAAAATATTTGAGCGTGATTTGACAGAATCTGATGTTCTTTAAAGAACGAAACATCTTTCTTTCTTTCTTAATCGGTTTACCCTCCAGGAATGGTTTTTCCCTCGGACTCGGCGAGAGATCCCACCTCTACCGCCTCAAGGGCAGTGTCTTAGAGCGTAAGACACTGGGTTGTGAATGAAACTGGGAGGAAGACCAATACCTTGCCCAGGCGGCCTCACCTGCTATGCTTGTGAGGGGTGGGGGGGGGAGACTGGAAGGGAACGACAAGGAAGAGGGAAGGAAACGCCGTGGCCTTAAGTTAGGTGCCATATTTGCCTGGAGGAGAAGTGGGAAACCACGCAAAGCCATTTTGAGGGTGGCTGAGGTGGGAATCGAATCCCCTTTACTCAGTTGACCTGCCTAGGCTGAGCGGACTCCGTTCCACCCCTCGTACCACTTTCTGAATTTCGTGGCAGAGCCGGGAATCGAACCCGGGCCCACGTGGGTGGCATCTAATCACACTAACCACTAAACCACATAGGCGGACAAGAACAAAACATTCCGTTCTAAGTAAAGTTGTTTCTTTTTTAGGTATATTGTAATCCTGTTACCATACGTTTCTTTTTTTTTCAGAAGGAGAGTTCTAGGTAGTGATAAATTTAACCCTCGGTTCGTACCCCAATGTCGGCAGCCATGAAGATGGTTTTCCGTGGTTTCCCATTTTCACACCAGGCAAATGCTTGGGCTGTACCTTAATTAAGGCCACGGCCGCTTCCTTTCCCGTCCTAGCCCTTTCCTGTCCCATCGTCGCCGTAAGACCTATCTGTGTCGGTGCGACGTAAAGCCAATAGCAGAAACAAAAAAAATAACCCTCGATGTATGTAGGTGTAATTTTGAAGAACATTGCGTGAGTAAATATAGAGTGTTGAAACTCGTACTTAAACGAACATCGGGAACCACCTCTCTAAATCGGAGCCAAACATTTCACGATTAACCCAGCTGCTTTTAGAAGTCGTGGTTTGTGCAGTTTTACTATTGTTTCTTTTAAAATGGTATCGCTCAGAAAAGATAATATTTACGTCAATTGTACAAATTGTACATACTTTGTTGTATTGGAAGTTATTCCCTGGAAACAATAGCATATAGTCAATTGTATACGACTAGGTTCACAGAGCACGTTTTGTCAACCGAGCTAGTGGGACATGTTCCGAAAATCGTTAAAGTAATTAGTGGGCTGGGGCTGTACCTTCCTTCCCACTTCTATCCCTTTCCTATCCCATCGTAGCTAGACGAATTATATGTGCCGGTGCAACTTAAAACTAATTGTAAAAGGAAAAAGGAAATAGTGAGAGTAAAACGACACGGTTTAAGTAAATAGAAGCAAGCAGTAACGACGTACATCTTTTGGACTCGACTTTCAGTTCCACTCGCATCCTCTGCAGGTCCAATTTACAATACTGTAAAGATGGGAGGAAAATATACAGACATTTACTTCATGAATTAACATGCTCCAAGTACGTCAAGCTCCTTGCCTCTACGGTCAGCGTACTCACTGTCGGTTCCGAGTTCGATTACCGGCTGGGTCGGGGATTTTAATTGCTTCTGATTAATTCTTTTGGCTCTGTGACTGAGTGTTTAAGTATGTCGCAACACTCCCCTCTTTATATTTCAGGCAATAGACCATACTACTAACCACCATAGAAGTACGTAATAGTGATTACATCTGTGCATACAGGTTGGCGTCAGGAAGGCCATCCGGCCGTCAAAGAGAGCCTAAAACTACATATGCAATGCAGTTCTCAGCCTCTCACCCACAGGTGTGAGGGAAGCGGTAGAATAAGAAAAAGAAAAAGAAGAACAAGTTCGAAGTAAATCTATACATCGTATATTGTCATTCACTCAACTACACTGGTAGCGACTTTTTTTTTCATCGTAAAATACTTTGGGAAGCACTTGTGGATATGGAGTTCTTGGTTTCTTGGACAGGTTCCACAGAAAAATGAAATTTCTTACCCATCAATTTCCCATCTGATAAGTTAAATACATTGTTTTCTTACCCCCTTGCACATAAATGGTGTGAAGTTTCTGGCTGAGACGAGAAATAAGAGCTTAAGAATCACAATCACATAACTACCCTTAAATATCGACGCTGTGCATGCCGTAGCCAGTAGATGCCATATTGTTGCAAAACGGGAAGATTATTTCATAGATAAATTTCTCTATATAACACTTATAGGTCTAAAGCGAAACAAATGAATAGTAGATGACAGTATTGCACTGAGAAATTGTTATACTAACGCTACGCATGTCTGCCAATTCATCCCATATTTACGTGAAATCTAACCTCACAGTTATGTAGGTCTAAGAACATACGATCTGAACTGCGCATTAGCAATGTCTGACAGAGTCCGACTGTGGATCTGAAAGAGTTGAAATAATATCCAAGTACACACGTAATTTAGGGACAATTGGTGCCAGCATTTCAGTGGACGTGGCAGACTGATATGTGAGCAACGTCTGGCTCGCTGAGGAAAGCAAAGGGAAACTACCTCACTCCTCACTTTCTGATACGCCTCTTCAGCGATGCCTAGGTCATCTATGACAGCTATTGGCATAGCTGTGGAGGATCAAATCAGCCTTCGGGATGAATACCTAACATACATACACACATAATTATGGGAGGAAACAATAATCAAGCTATTGTTACACCTAGGAATTATGCAGAAGTGCCATCAAGGACTTTATCACATGCTCAGAAGAGAGTGTAATTCAATTCTTTGAAAATAAATGCCTGAGAGACTGGTGTCCATCATCAAAATTAATATTTGATTCTCTTCGCCAGTGCATAACATAATAAAATCAAACAGGCAATTTCTGGAGAAATTTCAGGCAAATGAAATATAATAAAGCATGAGAATATATTCTTTATTTTTTTAAATTGCATCATCGTTTTCCGATCAATTAATGAAGATTAGCAGTTTGCCTTTTTCTACCACTCCGAGCGCTAATGTGAGCCAATGAATTGTTTCACTTAAGCACCGCTACGAGCGCTAATGTGAGTCAATGGAGTTTCACTTAAGCCCCTATAACTACATTCAGTGTGGTCCTTTTTTTTAAAAAATCAAAAACGTCTGAGGGTACTGAACCAAGGAACACATTACAGAAATATGTAAATAAGTTAATTTGGCGATGATTTGAATCAAAAAGGGGACGAGTAAAGAAACAAGCGATTTTAGACATTTCCAGAACTGCATTTAGGCCGGAAGTGATTATCGAAGTCCGCCTCTGTGGTGTAGTGGTTAGTATAATTAGCTGCCACCCCCGCAGGCTCGGGTTCGATTCCCGGCTCTGCCACGAAATTTCAAAAGTACGAGGGCTGGAACGGGGTCCACTCAGCCTCGGGAGGTCAACTGAGTAGAGGTGGGTTCGATTCCTACCTCAGCCATCCTGGAAGTGGTTTCCCGTGGTTAAGGTCACGGCCGCTTCCTTCCCTCTTCCTTGTCTATCATTTCCAATCATCCCCCTCCCCACCACAAATCCCCTGTTCAGCATAGCAGGTGAGGCCACCTGGGCGTGGTACTGGTCATTCTCCCCAGTTGCAACCTCTGACCCAATGTCTTACGGTCCAGGAAACTGCTCTTGAGGCGGTAGAGGTGAGATCCCTCGCTGAGTCCGAGGGAAAAACCAACCCTTGAGGGTAAACAGATTAAGAACAAGAAGTGGTTTTCCAAATTTGCTTTTGTATTTTGATAGAGCTATCCTAGACTCACAATTTAAAACTTTTCGGGCCCTTTAGCCCTTCAACTTTCGGCACAATCGAGGAAATTGCTTCAAAGTATGGGGACCCTTAGTTGGTCCGCTAAGACCTATCTGTGTCGGTGCGACGTAAAGCCCCTAGCAAAAAAAAAAAAAGAAAATTAAAAATTAAAATTAGTGCACTTGGTGGAGATGCTTGATGTTACTGGGCTTAGAAAGTGGTTTTTTTTTTTGACGGCGAGATTGCAATATGGTGTGAGATACATGTTCTCTGCTGTAGGCCAGGAAAATTGGGCGGTGGTTGATGTGGTCGTGTTTGTGGTATCATGAGTCATAATAGCCTGACTGGAATTTTTTACATGACGTTGCTGCTGTAATTTCCAGTTTGAATCATTGAATCATTTTCTGCTGCAGTTGTATGCCAAGAATATCATTCGGCATAATGCAGTGTGAATGAGTGGACCTGATGACAGGCACACACGACGAAGGAGTCGATGTACGTAGAGGTGGAAACTGTTCATCATATATTGAAATACCAGTTGCCCTGAGGTCTCTGAAGTTATTTAACATTCAGCGTGGATACTACTCGCTGTTGCATAAAGGAGGAACGGAAATGAACAGGCCACCCTACCGCATGTAAACTCCAGCTGAGGCCTAGTTATTATTTCCCCTACAAGTTATGATCGTCCGTGGAGTAGGGGAAAGTAAATGCATTCACTACTTGTAACCTCGGTAGTAAGTGGCGAAATATGATTTGACCTACGCCTGGCTGCTTTTGACCCCCGAAAATTCACCTCGTAGAATACTCATTACTGGCTCAGGCTGAGTGAACCTCAGAGGTAAATGCCTCTACAGAGAGCGGATTGGAGAGTGTTCAAATTCAACAAATCCCTGTCGTTGCATTCCATCATGTTAAAGAATGATCACTCAATAATCATGTATTAATGGGCCAGAATAGATAGAGACTACTTACCTCGAGTGGATACTTGCTTTGACTCCCCGCCATCTTGGCTTCCGCTGCTAGTAGGAATCCGGTGCCTACCAGCAACCTGAAACACACAAGGAAAATGTCATTTAACACTTGCACTTTAAATCCGTATAAGTTACACAGATGTTAATTGATGGTTGATCTCGAACCCACTTTTATTTCTGCTGAAGTTTACTACTTTGTCTGTTGTAAAATGGTGCGTATTTATTTGGTATATTATATTATTATTAGTATCTTGGAGTCACTATAGACACAACTCTCAACTATAAAGAACACCTCACCAAGCACTCTCATAAAATTGCACCAAGAAACAACAAGCTCAGTGGTACCTGGGGCCGATAACCTCGATGTTAGGCCCCTTTAAACAACAAGCATCATCAAGCATCAGTGGTACCTTCTGAAGAGCCTCTGCTGACTGCCTACTTCCATGATTGATTGATTGATGTTTGTTGTTTAAATGAGCATTACATCGAGGTCATTGGCCCCTAATGATACGAAATGAGACGAAATGAACTGACAACTTAAAAGTCCAAAACCCTCCACTGACCAGAATTCAAAGCGTGAGGACGAAGAATGAATGGATGGACGGATATGAATTTAAAACGATCAGTGTATCCGACCCACAGTGCCTCACATGCACAGAAGCTGGTACAAAAGAGTAGTAGTACTGACCAAGGGAATGATTCTATAGCACGATGCTGAATCAATTATGCTTATAGTCGAAACGGGTTCGAAATCCAGGTCATCGGCCCCTCATAATGGTATTTATCGCTAGGAAAGTAGAACCATGCTATGTGTAATGTTGCGGTACTAATCATAAGTAGCGGAGATTCGCGGTATTCCATACATTATGGTACAATTCACAGGTAGTGTAATGCGCACATCTAACACAGACCTATGGTGTTTCGCACATTGCGGCGCTATTTACAGGCAACGCAAACCTATGGCGTTCCTCACATAAGTGGACTAACCACAGGGACTCGTACTATCCCGTGGAATTCCTCACATAGTGGGAACTGAACATAGGTAAGGCAGAATCATGGTGTCGCTAATCCCATGGTTTCGCTCATATAGGGGTACGAATCACAGGTACAGTAGGACCCACCTGCTGATTCACACTCTGTCGCTACTGATCACACACCTATTGCGTACCTAACATAGTGGTATTACGCGCAAGTAAATGCGACCCATGGTGTTCCCTGCGTGATGGTACTAATTACAAGTAGTCTCATGGTTCTAATTTGATCATCCCTTGGTCAGCTGCCTCTGTGGATCCGTGGTAGAGTGTCGGCCTCCGGATCCCAAGATAGTGGGTTCCAACCCGGCAGAGGTAGCCGGATTTTTGAAGGGCGGAAAAAAGTCCATTCGACACTCCATGTCGTACGATGTCGGCATGTAAAAGATCTCTGGTGAAACATTTGGAATTTACTGGACAAAGTTCATTAAATCTCAGCCATAGACGCCCAAGAGAGATCCAGTTTACTCTGTCTGCCATCTAGTGGTCCTAGAGTAAAACGGAACGTCGAAATTGACGAGCAGACAGCCAGATGGCGTCAAATCGAAATGTCTGCACACGGTAGCTGAGGCCATACGATTATTATTATTATTATTATTATTATTATTATTATTATTATTATTATTATTATTATTATTATTATTATCCCTTGGTCGCACCTTTTAGTCGCCTCTTACGACAGGAAGGGGACACCGTGGGTGAATTCTTCGTCTGCCTCTCCCACCCACAGGGTGTGTCTACGTCTAACTGTCATTCGTCTTGTCTACTCGGCTGCCGAGTACCCGTGCACCTGATTGGTTAGAAAGTATACATGTACAGAAAATAGACACGAACACTAAATGACACAATGCCTTGCAACACTGGGAATGTGAAATCAACTGCACGTCACTGGTCACTTGTGATAAGTCACATCTCTCCACCACACCTAAGGCGGAAACAAATTCTTCTGAGGGAGGCCAAGAAAATCTTTGCACCGCCTTCCTTACCACTGCATCAGGAATTCTGCCATCCATCACAGCAACGATTGTGATCAAGAATACCGGCAAGTGTCATCGCAGGGAAACTTATTGCAGATATATTTAATTTAAATAATAGAAGAAGGAGTGGTAATAAAAACATTGGGAACAAATGCCCACCGTCTTGATCCCACTAAGAAGCCAAAAAGTTTCCGTCTACCAAGGTATCTTCAGTGTCGTCCCAACAGAGTAAGGACTGATCAGGGCTGCTGTAACTACTTTCTACACAAATGGGGTTGGATAAGCTCATCAATGTGCGAATGTAGTTTAGAAGAACAGACGTTTGGACATCTCGTCCAACGCTGCCCTCTCCATTCACACTCTACTCTGGATTTCTTGATGACTTGTTCAGTCTCTATCCAAATTTAATTAAGAGGCTGGAAAGCTCGGACTTTAAGGTGTAATTTTGTCTCATGTCAATTGTATACGAATAAATAAATAAATAAATAAATAAATAAATAAATAAATCTTGTTATTATTATTTACAATTGGCTTCAAGTCGCATCAACACAGGCGACGATAGGATAATAAAATGCTAGGAGTACGGAGGAAGCGACCGTGGCCTTAATTAAGGTACAGCCCTAGCATTTGCCTGGTGTGAAAATGGGAATCAACGGAAACGAACTTCAGGGCTTGCCGACAGTGAATTTTGAACCCACTACCTCCCGAAAGCAAATTGATAGCTACAGAGTCTTAATTATTCATACCGAAAACTAACAAAGTTTTTATCACATTACGGTGTGAGTGAATCCTTGCCATTGACCTTACCACATCATCACCACATGGTATTGATAAAAAAAATACTGGGTCCACATCGGAAGACTTTATTGACAATCATACTATTTATGATGTCTTGTACTGAAGTTCGACACTTCTTGACTTGAAGAGAAACTCTGATGGAAAGAAACAGCGATCGTCCAAGGTGCGTGGAGAAAACAACTCACTGGCGAAGGCTCAATGAATAATTCCAATATTGGTGGACCTTCGCGGCGCCTGTCTGACCGCCGTATAGCTCGTCTCTTGGCACAAGGAGGACCTGCTTTCCGAGAAGAGCGAAAATGGACGAGCTCTCTTTCTAAATAAGTCCACCACCTGGGATGGGAATAGGTCTCATCCTCCAAGAAGAGGTTCAAGCATAACGTATCTGCTGGTAACACAGAAGTTTCTCTCCCAGTCTGTCTGGCTCTGCCAATTTAAAGACAGCAGTCAGTGCATGGAAGAGATTTGAAAAAAGGAGTCAGCCAAATCTCTCCCTCTCTGGGCTGAGTGACTGGCCTTCTGACCTCAACTTGGCAGGTTCGATCCTGGCTCAATCCGGTGGTATTTGAAGGTGCTCAAATACGTCAACCTCGTGTCGGTAGATTTACTGGCATGTTAAAGAACTCCTGTGGGACTAGATTTCGGCACCTCGGCGTCTCCGAAAACCGCAAAAGTAGTTAATGGGACGTAAAAACCAATGACATTATCTCTCTCTCGACCATTCCTGTTCTCATTTCCTGACCTTTTCCTTAATTACCTAGGGTCGGCACTACTGTGAATAAAACCCAGTTTTACGACCATACACCCTTCCTGAAATTAACTCCGTCTAGAAGTATCTAGTCGTTCGTAGTGTTGCGTGTCGAATGTAATGTGTATTAATACAATCGAAAGTACCAAGACCCTGAGCAAAAAAAAAAAAAAAATCACCAAACTAACAGGAAGAATATCTGTTCATACGATTCAATAATCTTCTTCCGCATTTATTCGCCCAAGTGCAGGATCCAGTTGTTTGTTCTATAGTGTTATATATTTGTCCGAAGGACTGAAAAGCCTCAAAGTTTACCGGGCGAGTTGGCCGTACGATTAGGGGCGCGCAGCTGTGGGCTCGCATAGAGGAGATAGTGGGTTCGAACCCCACTGTCGGCAGCCCTGAAGATGGTTTCCGTGGTTTCCCATTTTCACACCAGGCAAATGCTTGGGCTGTACCTTAATTAAGGCCACGTTACTATCTCCCGATTACTCTCCTAAACTGCCGACCAGCATTCTCATGTTCATTTGATTTCCCACCAGCTGGATTCGAACAGGCTATGTACGATGTCAGATCATAGAGACTTGAATTACGCTTAAAATATTATCCTGACAAACAATGTGCAGGCCACGGAGCTCTGGATCTTGTTTGTGGAAACAGAGTCATAGGAGTAGAAATGCTCTACAAGTACAGTAAATGTATCGTGATCACATGGAATACATGAAACAATCATGGAAGATAGAAAGAATTGTTGTAGCAATGATTATGCCAATATTTGTCATTCTACAATATGAAATGAAGAATATTACAGTAAGAAGTAAGTAGATTTCCTTAAAATATATTAACAACAATATAACCCACCTAGATGTATATTGGTATAGCCTCCGTGGCTCAGGCAGCAGTGCGCCGGCCTCTCACCGCTGGGTTCCGTGGTTCAAATCCCGGTCACTCCGTGTGAGATTTGTGCTGGACAAACCGGAGACCGGACAGGTATTTCTCCGGGTACTCCGGTTTTCCCTGTCATATTTCATTCCAGCAACACTCTCCAAGATCATTTCATCAGTCATTCATTAATCATTTCCCCAGTGGAGTGCGACAGACTTCAGCAGCCGGCATGATTCCTATCCTCGCCGCTAGATGGGGGCTTCATTCATTCCATTCCCGACCCAGTCGAATGACTGGAAGCAAGGTGTGGATTTTGCATTATTATTATTATTATTATTATTATTATTATTATTATTATTATTATTATTATTATTATTATTATTATCATCATTGGAAAATAAAATGGCTTAAGGCTTTTAGTACCGGTTAAAATTCCTGACCCTGCTGGGAATCGAATCCGCGGGCCCCGTAACCAAAGGCCAACACGCTAACCATTTAGCCATGGAACCGAACATTATTATTATTATTATTATTATTATTATTATTATTATTATTATTATTATTATTATTATTATTAATCAGTTTACCTCTGTCGCCTCAAGGGCAGTGTCCTGGAGCGTGAGACATTTGGTAGGAGATACAACCGGGTAGGAGACCAGTAACTTGTCCAAGCTGCCTCACCCGCTATGTTGAACTGGGGACTTGTAGGAGATGGAAAGATGGGAAGGGATAGGCAAGGAAGAGGGAAGGAAGTGGCCGTGGCCGTTAAGTTAGGTACCATCCCGGCATTTGCCTGGAGAAGAAGCGGGAAGCCACAGAAAACTACTACGAGGTTGGCTGAGGCGGGAATCGAACCCTCTCTAATCATTTGACTTCCAGAGGCTGAGTAGATCCCGTTCCAGTCCTCGTACCACTTGTCAAATTTCGTGACAGAGTCGTGTTTCGAACCCGGACATCCGGGGGTGGCAGCGAATCATACAAACCACTATACCAAACGAA
The DNA here is from genome assembly GCF_040414725.1 of Anabrus simplex. Lineage (NCBI taxonomy): Eukaryota > Metazoa > Arthropoda > Insecta > Orthoptera > Tettigoniidae > Anabrus > Anabrus simplex. The sequence continues at coordinate 71,920,797 of NC_090265.1, read as the reverse complement.
CATACTTCGGTTTGTATGTATTTACCAGCCCATCACAACATCAATCGTAGGAGTAATATCACATTCTTAGAGAATAATGTAAGAAAAAATATGATCGTACAAATAAAGGAAACAGAAATACGAATATTGGGCAAAGTGTAAAGAATGAGACATTGGATGGAGGATATCGAGAAAGGTATCACGTGATCATGTGATGAGGAGTTGAACGAAAGTGACTAGATTAAAGAATGAAGGCGATGAAGAGAAGTAGGAGGAAGATGAGTGAAAAGGGAAGTTAGATAATTGGAGGGAAGGAAGAGGGCAAAATTCGGATTATAAGGACAGGAAGAGCAGATAGGTAACAGAATGAGTACAAAGAAGAGGACCGAAGGAAAGAGAGAAATGAAATGGAGAAAAAATCTGTCGTTGAACTTTGCTGAGGTTGTTTGCTGAACTAAACGTTACTCAGAGTGCTACTTCTTGTCTTCGGATGGCACGATTACCTAACATACGAAGGAAATTTATTGCCTACACGAACGATACCAACAAGCAAGCAATCCATATCCATCTTCGCTTCTTCAAGACCGCCGACCCCTGATTAGATAAAATGCCAGTCTGACATTAGTTGAGAGAGGTGACCTTTGGAGGCAGCTCTACCTGTGTTCAGCAGCAAATGTCGAACCATAAGGGAACCTCTATTCTTAAACAGCACTCGAGTGTGCTATCGAATTTAAATGCTGTAATCTGACATGTCACACCACCAATGTTCAACCTTTAGGAGGAGATAAATATCACCCATTAGGAGCTTAACCAACGGTAATGTTCTCGGTTAGAGACTGGATTAACATCACATAGCTAGTACATACATTTTACAACGACTGATGCGAAGAAAGTACCTTAGAATTCCTTGAAGTGTACCTACAATACGTGCATCACAAAGAACGAAAAGCCTCATCTTACTCACAAATAAAACACTGATTGTTTTGCTGAATTAATTTAATTGAGGATGACCCAAAAGTTACACACGCATAGACAATTATATTCCATAATGAATGTCAACACTTCACTACAGTTACTGGCTATTTACAAAAGCTTCTTGTCCTCAGAGCGGGTATACGACTAGCAGTCTTTACCTGGAACGGGCCACTCTCCGTGATCTTGACTGACGCCTCACACGAACTTCGCAACTTTTACCAGCTCAACATCCGAATTGCGCAACTTGCCCAAAACAGCCCTTACTGCCAGCATACACACTCCGCAACTAGCCGCAGACCTGTGATTTTTCTCGGTACTCCAGCGTAACACATCAGCAAGCCATATAATAATGAGCTTCAGTTGCAAGTACTTTTATTCAGAAGCTATTTTTAAGCTAACGATAAGATTTTAGCTTTGTTTGAAACTTTGCACGAAAGACATTTCAAAAAGTGCAATTTGTGATTTCATCATTTTTCCATTGCACAATTTTATTCTGGATGTATTTCTTTGATTTCCTTGTTAATTTTTGGTACGGAACCAGATGCGACAGTATTTAGTCGTATGTAAGAGTCTGTTTGTACTCTTCTGAAGATGGATCATGAATGTGATTTCCCACGCGCCTAGACAAAACATGATCACTCCCCAGTGTAAAACGTTTGGCATTACAGCTCTCCTTCTTCGAGCAACATATTCTAAAATTTACGAGTACCATCTTCCTCATCCGACGAGATGACGAGCAGTCAGCTGACCTTCTCATCCGAGGCCTGTTTTATCGTGTATAAAAGTGTGTTTTCTATCTGTTTTAATTTGTTTCATTTCTAACTGCGTTTTGATATATTTTGTGTATTTTAAAGTGATTTTTAACTTTTAATTTGAATGATATATATAATTTTTCTTCAAGGCAATGCCTTATTCGAATCAATTTTATAATAAAATAAAGCATTGAAAATTAGATCCACTGATTATTTCAAATTCATAATAATTTTTTCATCAATGTTCGTTTTAAATTATGGTCACTGGATAAATTTCAAAATTTTAATTATTATCACATTTCGTTTCACCTTGTACCATTAGGGGCCGAGGACCTAGATGTTAAGCCCCTTTAAACAACAAACATCATCATCATCGTAACATACAACCTGACTTTTCATCCCGTCATCATTGTCTGCTGTCTACCTCGTAACATTGTCGAGGTCTTTTTGTAGTAGCTCACATATTTCTATAACTTATCTATTACTGTGTAAAGTTACTAGTATATTATATTTCTTTAATTTGAAACTCATATCGATCTAGTGAGTGTATTTAAATATGCTAGCCGCCGAGTTGAGGCAATAATCAGGTACAATCCCGGAATTCGCCAGAACTGAAGAGGGAAAACTACGGAAAACCACTCCAAGCCAACTGTAGAATTTTATCCCATTTCTCTGCTGGGGCTTTGTGCACCCGGGTTAAGTCCTGAAATCAGCCTTAACCCTCAAATGGTGAGGTGAGGTAGTTTATGACACTAGGCAAACTATACATTCCTATCTCTATATCAATTTACCCCCTACCTGTTGTTCTTCCTTGTTACCTTGCCTTAGCAGAATTCTAATTCTTGTCTGGAGCAGGTGTTCACTGATGTTGTCATCTTCGTCATACCCATTGTTCAAAAAATAATTGTGCCGTTATTGACCCCAACTCATCGTCTGCGTAAGTATAATGTACTTTTATTATACATTTTTGAATTTGGTGCTATAAATTCTATTCTTCGTGCAAATACACGTATTGTTCACATGTTTATATCCTGCTTTAACTCTCGAGGAAAGGATTCCATCATTGATCACTATTTCACAGGCTTTGTGGACAGTCTACTAAATGAATATTGCGATGGGAGCAGTGCAAGAGGTGGGTGTATAATGATCCTGAGTTTCAATTTGGAAGTTCTGAAGCAGAATCGGACTAAGCAATACTGTACTGCGTCGCCTGCAGTCGTCCAGTGTGCAAAAAGAAAATGCCGTTCCGTTTTTTGCAGGGAGTGTCCAGAGAACCGATTTTGAAGTAATTTCACCGCTTGCAAAATCAAAGAAAAAGTTGAAAAAGTTTCTTATCTCTGTAATCTCTGTATTTTTAGACTCCAATAGGGTTTTGACGTCGACTTCTGTCTCTTTAATGATGAAAATTAATAATTAAAAATAATTTCCATGGACATCAGTATCTTTCAAGATCTTGCAACTCCTTCTCGAGTTTGGTGGTAGAGTACTATTCTGTCAATTAATCACACAAAATGTGTTAACATATTCACATGGGCTATGTTATTACTTTTGGGTGTGTCGCTGTGAATGTTTCTTTGGTAATTTCATGTGAATTTAGAATATTTACATTTTTATGAGTAGTTTTCTATTGATGCCACTTTTGACCCCATCTCATCATTTACGTACATCGAGTTTGATCTCACTGTTGAGGGCTAAATTCGTGGACTTGATTCCAGTCAAGCCATGCAAAAAAACAACTTTCCTACCATTAAATACGAACAGATGTGCAAAATGATGCTACAGTAAAATTTACAACAATTTACGACGATATTGTACAGAGTCCTATTATAAACATCGTCAAGAGAAATAATCAGACATTGCACAAAGAAAGGTACAGCATTGTAATCTAACTTTATTTCTGTCCAGACGCGTATATAATGGGGCTCCCAGGAGTGTAATTGCTGTCGATCATGAAGTTAGACCTTGAAGTATAATAACATACAAGCAATCGTTAAACTTGATTTAGTCCAGAGAGTTACATTTAACTACAGCAGTTAAAGAGTACTGGAACACACAAATACAAGTAATAGCACGGTTGTACGTTGTCTGCAATATGGTATCTCCTGTTCACTTTTAACTACCTGGCACACTTTATCTCGTTCACGTTGGATTCGAAGAATTTACTTTTAGCCTGGTCGTCCACGAAAGCAATCGCACGTCTTCCTATTCCTCGTTTAATTTCAATTTCCTCTAATCATTGTAAGAAACCACTCACAATATTCATAAGATGTCCTATCATATCGAATCTTCTCATTTAAGACTAGTAAATTCTATTTTTCAACCGCTCTCAGCAGAGTATTTCTGTATTTCATGGTTCTTGTCCAAGATACTGTCAACGTCTGTCACCAATAGCATTGTTAAAACGATTGTAGTTTAGACTGTCACTGGTTGTATATTGGCAGATGTTATTGAATGTAGTCATGGCAATTTATACTTTACGCCATTAAAAGTTGAAATATAAGGTTATTCAAAATGCATAGTGCAAACGTAAAGCTGGTTTATTCTTTAATGAGCTGATATATGCGATGCACAAAGGTGTGCGGTGATAGACGACCTGCAAAAGTTTGTTGTTCAGAAGTTTACGCTGTTTACGTACTTGCCGCGTATTGCGAAAGTTTGCAACAGAATGTCATTAAGCTTCTACCTCATAATAATTGAGAGAGAAGAAAAGAGAAATGAGAGGTGATTTTAAGTACAGTTTAAAAAGGTTCAACTCGTGGAGCATGTGCCTTCCGACATTTCAATGTCGTCAAGTTAAGGCACTTTCGAATATTGTTCGTGATATTTTTATAATTACGATTTAAATAACTTTTATGTGAGTAATTGTATGAATAATCACATGTATAATAATTAACTCGCACGACTTAGAAGACGTACGTAGGTTCAATAATTTGGGATCAGAAATCAATAGTAGAAATAACGTTTGTGACGGAATCCAAAAATGGTTGGATACTCTGTACAATTAGGTGCAGGTATAGCCTTAAGAAACGTCTGAAGTCTCGATTAATGAAGAGAATATTTTTTAAATAATTATATACAATCTTTTAGTGAGATCGGTACTCAGATATGCCTCTGAATTGTAGCTTGTATTAGATCTTTTGAAAGGCAGCATGGTATCTTTTAGTAAACAATTTTGAATCACTTTTGGGCTAGTTGAATAAAATAATTATGGAAAAGAAGATATAACCATGGGATTAACAGGCTATTTAATAAACCAGACAGACACAGAGCAGGTTGGCTGCACAGTTTGTGTCACGAAGATGTAAGCTTGCATTCGGAAAAAGGTGGGTTTGAACCCCACCGTCCGCAGCCATGAATAGAGTTTTCTTTGATTTTTCATTTTCACACCATGCTAATTCAGGGGTTGTACCTTAATTAAGGCCACACCTACTTCGTTCCAACCCCTATATCTTTCCTATATCGCATCGTAAAAACGTAACCGTGTCGGTAAAACGTTAACGCTTGTAAATAATCAATAGACGAGGGTGGGATGGATGTGCACTATCTGGCAATGATAATACGATAATTAATATATTTATTACGTCTCCAGAATAATCTTGAATATTTGTATATCAAATATGAGGTGGAAGGAATATGTACAGTACATCAGGACATCTGGATACTCGGAATTAAGAAGTGGGGGAGCATGACAATGTACAGAAATGACTGTCGGAAACATCTGAAGAAGGCCAAGGCTCACAAGAAACTGTCGTGCTAATGATTATGATGATGATGACTATGATGATGTAATATACAAGGTGAGCGTTGGTTTCCTCAGAAATAGAGAAGGAAGAAAGTCTATATGAACGTGGGTCCGGAAACGCGTACTTTTCGAGATATCAGACTCTATCGTAGGGTAGAACCTCAAGTTCTGTGGGCTAACTTGCATATACTGAAGTACTCCGACGAACACACGCTAATATGTACAGTGGTGTATGTACTGTTTGAAAGGACCTTACAATTCTGTCGTGAAGTGTTACCCCACCCTCCACAACAGTCGCGTACATCAAATACTTTGCTTAAACCCACACAAAGAAGTCCAATGGGTTTATATCAGGTGTTCGTAGAGGCCAGGAAAGTGCGCATTTCCGAACCCATGTACATACGTCTATTTTTCCCCGTCCATATGTGAGGAATCCAACCCTGAAATTATGTCGTATATTTTTAAACACCCTGTATTGTGCAGTTCAAATCGATTTATCCACCCTCACAGTAGTATAATTATTCTTTCGTTGGAAGAGGTTCGTTTTGGCCAGACGTAATTTTCCATACATTCAGTCTTGTTAGTTGGCTCTCGGGCTCTAGCTAAGGACATAGTCGTTGCGCCTGCGAAAACCGCTATGTTATAATATTTTGGGAGAAATACTGACCCACAATACATACGCCATCAAGAGCGAAAAATTCTCTGAAATCGCTCGCATAATATTGAACCTCGGTCTTCCTATGAGGTGTAGTGGTTAGTGTGATTAACTGCCACTCCCCGGAGGTCCGGGTTCAATTCCTGGCTCTGCCACAAACTTTGAAAAGTGGAACGAGGACGGAAACGGGGTCACTCAGCCTCTGGATGTCAACTGAGTAGAGAGGGGGGTATTCGATTCCAACCTCATGCAGTTTCGAAGTGGTTTTCCGTGGTTTCCCACTTCTCTTCTAGGTAAATGCCGGGATGGTACCTAATTTAAAGCCACGGACGCTTCCTTCCCTCTTCCTTTTCTATCCACTTCAATCTTCCCATACCTCCACAAGGCTTATGTTCAACATAGCAGGTGAGACCACCTGGGTGAAATACTGCCCCTCTACACCAGTTGTATACCCAACCAAATGTCTCACGCTCCAGGACACTGTCCTTGAGGCGGTAGGGGTGGCATCCCTCGCTGAGCCCGAGGGAAAATCCAACCCTGATAGGTAAACGGAGTAAGAAAGAAAGAAGGGAAGGAAGATGACAAAACCTTATTGGTGAAAGTTCTAAGCTGAAATTTTTCACACAGCGCATTTTCCAGGAGTAACGACGATACACAGAAAGTTAATTTTCAAAATTAATTTCCGAAGATAAAATTATCAGCACCTTATAGAAATAATTTCCTCCACCATTCACAAAGAATGTTCTAGTTATATTATTAATTATCCTATAATTTCCAAATCAAGTTTTAACGTTCACAAAACGACGAGTTGTTCTTGAGTGATTTCAAACTTGACAGCCAGACCATCTGCAAAGTGCGAAACTGTACGAGATATCTGTCATAAAAACACTTTAATTTCCACTTGGCCTGTCAGCCCATCATAATTTAATCGAGCTGTAATATGCGAGGCTGTTAAATTACCTGTTGTAAGTGTCGCTGGCCACCTGCCCGGTGTTCAGCTATGTTTCTGTGTGTGGCAATTATCAGCGGACCTTCCTCACATGAGAAAACTACTGATTAACCTCTATGGTCATTAAAAAAAGAATAATCCGCGGCCACTTCTCTTATTTTGCAATCTAGCAAACTGTTTCGTGTACACCAAGGTGATATGCTAATTTATTCAGTACACACAGTTATGAATGAATTAAGTATATACTCAGAAGCTTATACAATATTACTTGTGGCAACTTTTTTAGGAGTATGGTGGTAGTAGTAGCTGTTGGATTGAGTGGCTCATCCGGTAGAACGCAGAGTTTCTGAGTCCAAGTTGGAGGGTTCGATCCCGGGTCTGTTGATACTGGAAGGTGCTCAAATTCAGCAGCCTCTTGTCGTTAGATTTACTGGGTTTCAGAGAATGTCCGCCAGGACAGAAGTTTGTTACTATGGGGTCTCCGAAAACCATAAATGTAGTTCGTGGGACGTACAGTCTATACGGTAGTGCGGCTCTTATATCGGCTTGCCTTTCATATTAATGGTCAACGCCATAAGCGATGCGAGTTTATTTGTTTCTATCCGAAGTTTACTAACACTGGGGAATATTACTAGATAAGTTTTTATTAAAATATTCTCCTTCAGGATCCTGAAATATTGTAGTCATCAACCAATCAACAAAAGAGAGACTGAAGGGTTGCTATAATTCTAGAAAATATATCTCAGAAAATTAGAGTAGACGAAGCTTTATCTATCCCTGTAATAATAAAGAGGGGAATTCCTCAAGGCAGTATTATTGGACCTTTATGTTTTATTATATATATATATGAGTAAACAAGTGGAATCAGAGGTAAGGCTTTTTGCGGATGATATTCTGTATAGAGTAATAAATAAGTTACAAGATTGTGAGCAACTGCAACGTGACCTCGATAATGTTGTGAGATGGACACTAGGTAATGCTATGTCGATAAACGTGGTTAAAAGTCAGGTTGTGAGTTTCACAAATAGGAAAAGTCCACTCAGTTTTAATTACTGCGTTGATGGAGTTAAAGTTCCTTTTGGGGATCATTGTAAGTACTTAGGTGTTAATATAAGGAAACATCTTCATTGGGGTAACACATAAATGGGATTGTAAATAAAGGGTACAGATCTTTGCACATGGTAATGAGGATGTTTAGGGGTTGTAGTAAGGATGTAAAGGAGAGGGCATATCTCTGGTAAGACCCCAACTAGAGTATGGTTCCAGTGTATGGGACCCTCACCAGGATTACTTGTTTCAAGAACTGGAAGGAAAAAAAAGCAGCTCGATTTGTTCTGGATGATTTTCGACAAAAGAGTAGCGTTACAAAAATGTTGCAAAGTTTGAGCTGGGAAGAACTGAGAGAAAGAAGACGAGCTGCTCGAATAAGTGATATGTTCCGAGCTTTCAGCGGAGATATGGCGTGGAATGACATTAGTAGACGAATAAGTTTGAGTGGCATCTTTAAAAGTAGGAAAGTTGGAATTCAAGAGGAAAAACTGGGGCAAATATTCATTTATAGGAAGGGGAGTTAGGGATTGGAATAACTTACCAAGGGAGATGTTCAATAAATTTCCAATTTCTTTGAAATCATTTAAAAAAGGACTAGGATAACAACAGATAAGGATTCTGCCACCTGGGCGATTGCCGTAAATGCAGATCAGTATTGATTGGAATTAAATCCTGTCAGACAGTACGTGTTAGTTGCGAGGGGAAACAGTGTCATTTCTGCTGCGTGTCTTCTTAATTTTCAGTCCGAAGATTGGTTGGCAGCAATTCTTCTCCTCTCCTTCACTTTGTTCTCTGTTAATTTGTTCATTTCCTCATATGAGCCTACCCCTTCATCTTCTCTAATCTGTCTAGTTTGTTTTTTTTTGGTTTTTTTTTTTGCTATTGGCTTTACGTCGCACCGACACAGATATGTCTTATGGTGACGATGGTACAGGCAAAGGCTAGGACTGGAAAGGAAGCGGCCGTGGCCTTTATTAAGGTACAGCCCCAGCATTTGTCTGCTGTGAAAATGGTAAACCACGAAAAACCATCTTCAGGGCTGCCGACAGTGGGGATCGAACCCAATATCTCCCGAATGCAAGCTCATAGCTGCGCGCTCCTAACCGCACGGCCAACTCGCCCGGTATATTCCTTGCTATAGCTGATATGTTCTTTTAAGTGTTGTCGTAATGTTAGTACAGAGTTGTAGGTGCAGGACAAAGCGGAGGCAGGAAGGGTTTTTCTCCGGGTACTTCGGCTTTCCCTGTCATATTTCATTCCAGCAACACTCTCCATTAACATTTCATTTCATCCGTCAGTCATTTATCATTGCCCCAGAGGAGTGCGACAGGCTTTGGCAGCCGGCACATCTCCTATCCTTGCCGCTAGATGGGAGCTTTATTCATTCCATTTCTTACCCGGTTAGATGACTGGAATCAGGCTGTGGATATTCATTTTCAATGTCATTTCTGTTGCGTGTCTTCTTAATTCTCAGTCCGAAGATTGGTTGGCAGCAATTCTTCTCCTCCCCTTCACTCTGTTCTCTGTTAATCTGTTCATTTCCTCACATGAGCCTAGTTCTATATCTTCTCTAATCTGTCTATATTATTGCAGTCTAGAGTGTTCTTGTCTTTTATTGTGGGAAATACAGTATTATAAACACTCTGTAAATTCTTAGTTAGAATTAGGCTTGAAATCATGTTGTTGTACATAAATATTCTTTGCTATAACTTAAATGTTCTTTGAAGTGTTGTCGTAATGTTAATAGAGAGGTGTAGGTGTATCTTGCTTGGTAGACTGATAAAATATAAGACACTCAGTAAAAGCTGGTGATAGTGATTGTGAACATAATAGACTAACAATTGGTGACCTGCCGACGATTGTATGAAAATAAGTACAGGGAAAGGAGAAAGAATATCATTAAATGACATTTCGAAACCCGAAGCTAAACTTGAATTTGACAATAACACAGACACCCCAGTCGAATGGAAACATTGAGAGATTCCATCGTACACTCAAGACAGCTATGCGGACAAATGTAACTAGTAAATGGAGCCAAATAGTACCTACAATCCTACTTCGTATACGCTGCTCTATTAGAGAAAAAAGTCATATTTGAAACGGTGTATGTTACCACTCCCAAGTTTCCTGGAGACTTCTTCCATGAACGTCGTACAAAATTAGATGTGGAACTGCCAGTAAATTTTTCTCCACTTCGACAATATATGAATCAGCTTTAAACTTTTTGAATATTCCCACAAGTCAAAGGAAACGCCATTTATTCACAAAGACATCAACACCTAGAGTCAGGTGTTCATCAGAATGTACAGAGTGAAAGTGGGAGTGGAAAGTCCGTATGAAAATCCTTATGACGTTCTCCAAGGAAACTCAAAATTCTTTGCAGTAAATATAAAAAATAAAGTAGTGAACATATCAATAGACAGACTAAAGCCAGCCTACAGGTTGGCTGATAACGTTGAATAAACGTGATGAACCTACACAGTTGACCTTCCCAAAGATTACAAACATAGAACAAAGTTCACTACTTCAGGAAAATAAATCTAGAACTACCAAAATGAGGTCGTGTGGCACGATTCCCAGCGTGCTTGGTAGACGGACAAAATATAAGAAACTCAGTGAAAATCGGTCATAGTGATTGTGAACATAATGGACTAACTGAATCCTCCCATTACATTAACTATAAAGGTATTTTGCCTGTAGAGATGACCAATTAATTAGTATCTTCCCTTTCTTAGTCTACTGTTAATGGTATATACTTTTACACCTATTCCTATAATAATGTCATAATTTATGAGCCTTACTGTCGACGAAATATTTTCCATCCTCCTTAAGCACCACATCTCAAATGCCTCCAAATGTCTCTTATCGCATGAACCAATAGTTCAGGTTTCCGAGCCATAAAACGCCACACCGACACATAGCCCTTAATTAATCTCTTTTAGTTGTCCACATTTTGACTCCTGCAACGTGTAATTGCATTACATTGGCCAGAACTAGAAAGTAAGAATTAACGCACACAGTAACAGTACGAAGCAAATAACTGTGTTGACCCAACCCTTACAATGAAACTTTACCAGCGATAAAAATGTTACGGTACTTCATTCCGAAAGGTGAAATAAATTCGATTTAGTCGAAGTCAACCTGCTTAGGTGAGTAAGTATAATAGGGATCAAGATAAGGATTACAACTCACGACAACTAGTCTGAACTACCAAAAACAAATTCAGGTCGTTCAAGATAATTTTGGGACATTCTTCGTTAAAAAGAACATATGCGACTCTATTTTACAGGTTTGCAAGTTTCATGCAGGTCATCAATCTTGGTTAAATTTGATCAAAGCACACCAATAAAGATAGTCATATTAAACATGTTTTATTAGGGACAATGTGATACGCAGATCTGTGTACAGGACTTAATAACAATAAATGTAAAAATGATTTTATACGGTGTTTGACAGTGAATCCGATATATTGCATGTGGTAACTATGATTACCAATCAATCAATCAATCAATCAATCAATCAATCAATCAATCAATCAATCAATCATCAATCAATCAATCAATCAATCATTTTTATTAAATGATAGGGTGCTCAACACGAATAATACAGTATGTACTTTTACACATGGATTGAAAAAGGCTACCCAAGAAGATCCAGTGAAGTATTATCTTGCTATGTAAACTATTTACCCAGTCGTGTGTCGTCAAAATAAAATTCTGACTATACTGACATTATTACATAGCAGGAAGTCCTTTGTCTGAGGTGATTATGATTATGTTTACTACGGGCGGACATTATCAATCACTTACCTAACATTTTCGGATATATAGAAAATCGATATAGGCCAGCAGATTGCTACATTCGGAACATTTGGGCAAAAATAGACTTTCTATAGGTTTGTTTAAATGACACTGATTTATAATGCACCGAGCTCGATAGCTGCAGTCGCTTAAGTGCGGTCAGTATCCAGTAATCGGGAGAGAGTGGGTTCGAGCGCCACTATCGGCAGCCCTGAAGATGGTTTTCCGTGGTTTCCCATTTTCACACCAGGCAAATGCCGGGGCTGTACCTTAATTAAGGCCACGGCCGCTTCCTTCCAATTTCTCGGCCTTTCCTATCCCATCGTCGCCGTAAGACATATCTGTGTCGGTGCGACGTAAAGCAAATAGCAAAAAAAAAAAAAAAAAAAGAAGTATAATGTGGGAAACATGTGATAAGTCCGAAGAACTAATCAAACAAGAAGGAAGGGGAAGACAAAGCTTCCATAGTATTTAATAATGTGCTGTTGTGCAACACATACAAGACTCAATCGCTACAAGTAAGCAGTACTCAGCATTGATGTTGAAGTGGATTGAAAAATAAATTCTTTCTAGTGTTACTTCTGAATGTGCGGTGACTTAGGTGGGTTTTGGAAAAAAATGCGTATTAGCTATGCCTGTTGTCCCCGAACCTGAAAGTAGACATGTCCTTAATTTTAGTTTAGTGTCGTAAAGTTACTAAAAATGACTCCTGTGTTGTAACACTATTCCTTCTACAGTCATCTACTGTGATGGATGTTGTGAAAAAGCCGCTCATGGGATCGGTTGGTGTGTGCATTATAGTGGGCTTGGCAGACTGGTATGTATTAGCGATAACTAAATCAACAGGAATCGTCCTCACTCCTCTTTTCCCAAGCACTTCTTTAGTGACGTCTAGGCCCTACTTGTGTTCATGCGGCCGGACTAAGTGGCTCAGACGGTTAAGGCGCTGGGTTTCTGAGCCCATGTTGGAAGGTTATTAAAATAAAATCACGTAGTCTTGTCTTTACCTCCCCAGTATAAGAGAAAACTCCATTACCATTAATTCTGCCTAATGTTTTTGATTTTACGTTAACTGCAGTAACTACTTTTTGGGCCTTCGCAGAAGTCAAGGTGTCGGAATTTTGTGCCGCAGGAGTTCTTTTACGTGCCAGCAAATGTACCCACACGAGGGTGACGTTCCTTCAAATCCACCGAACTGAGCCAGGATCGAACCTGCTAAACTGGAGTCAGAAGGTCATCGCCTCAACCGCCTGAGCCACTCAGCCCGGCTCGGTGGTATAACATACGGAAACAACTTAAACAAACCTCCGTGTACATCATGAGTTGGAAGATAATTTTCGCTCGCAAAATGCCATTGGATAGCCCCCACGAAAAGAAAACCGTGAGAAATCCGAGTTCGTATCCTGTTATTTCTTTATATTCCCTCTCGTGTCATCGCTTATCATTCAGGTTGACTCTACCTTGATCGAGAATAGATTGTTCTATGGAATATTATTTCAGTAGCAGTTTCTCGTGCGTGCTTGTCGGTGTGGCTATAAATAAAGTTTATAAAACTAACCCAGTGTTTGAGAGTGACAACCCAATAACACAGGGTATTAACTTGTCTCCCTGTCCTCGCCTGGAACACGGCTCTTGGCAGACATAGTTTCTCGCGCGATATCCACAGCACTCAGAGGGGAAAAAGAGAAAAAATATTTCTGCAGCGTAGCAGCGTAGCGTACAAGGGAATTCAATAATAGAACTTTGGACATTTGATGAAGCTTATCTACCTGACACGAAGTAGTAATCAGTAGATTATGAAAGAACCCATAAACAGAAAGATATTTTCCCTGAGGGTAGTGTTGATGGTGATAGAATATAACCACGGTATCCAATAGGTGTCTTAAGAAGCTACTAAAAAGGCTTAACCCCTCAGTGCTCTCAATTAGGGAGCACAGGTTGGCAACCACTTGGTCCTTAGCTGAGTCGGTATTCCTTCAACTTACGTGTGTCAGGTTCCTCACTTTCATCTTTCCAATCAACCTCATTTGGTCAATTCTTGGTCTATATCTACCCCAGTGGTACAGTATTAGGAATGCAAGGCCTAGGGCTTATTTCATTTTCACCTTCTTTATGGCCCTCCCCTTTCGTTTATTGGCACTTTCCATCTTCGAATGGTTGAACCTCTTCCAGTATTTTTTCTTCGTGTTGTTATTCTCCTAACTGTCATCCTACACTGGTGCAGGTTTCGTTATTATAATTCTGGTACGTCAATTTTCACGATTGTGTGCCTCATGAGTGTGAAGGCTTCCGCTTCATTAATTATCTATTTACTATTGCTACTTGTTTAAGGTCGCACTAACACATCGAAGGCTTGCGGCGACAGAAGGATCGTAAAGGCCTAAGACAGGGAAGGCAGCAGCCGTGGCCGTAGTTAAGGTACAGCACTAACATTTCCCTGCGGTGCAAATGGTAAACCACGGAAAATTATATTCAGGACTGCCGACGGTGGAATTCAAATCCACTATCTCCCGAACGCAAGCTCGCACCTGCCATCATTACGTCATTAATAGGGACCCAATAATAACACGCTACTTAACCTGTCAATCACCTTCATTACCGTTTCACAGAGTGCACACTACAGTATATTTAATCGAGAATTATTCACAATTTGATTTTCCGTGGTTTCCCATTTTCACATCAGGCAAATGCTGGGGCTATAACTTAATTAAGGCCACTACCTTCCTTCCTTCCTTCCTTCCTTCCTTCCTTCCTTCCTTCCTTCCTTCCTTCCTTCCTTCCTTCCTTCCTTCCTTCCTTCCATCGTAGCCAAATTCAAACGACCAATCTGTCACCATGCGACGTAAAGCCAAATGTACGAAGGAAGAATTATCACAATGATACATAAGTTACACATAGGATTGAAGAACACTCGAACCTGATAGACTGTAGTATACTTGATTGTACATAGGCCTATTTGAAAAATAAATGTATTTAGAAGTTCAAGTAGCTCTATACTTAAGCTGTGGTACGTACAGTATCAAGTAATTATTATATGACGAAAAAGACTGTTAGGCAATATCAAACCAGAAGTTCCATTGCTTTCGCAGATTCATGCTCAAATATGAGGAAGCAGCAGGCATCTACAGTAGATGAACAAACACCGGCGAATTTCCTTCAGAATAATTAAAAATGTTAATGTGAACAATTCTCTTCAACAAAAAAAAAACAAGAAGAATTGCAGTAATCTCCACAGTAGGTAATAACACTGTGATATAATATAGTCTACACCTGCCAAACGACCGCTGCCCAAACGGATGTCTTGCAAACAGAGGGCCGCGTACTTAGCGTAATGACATCCTAAATCGTATTGCTTGACCGGATACGCTGACCTCCATATCAGATATCTCCACAGTTCATCTCACGAAACTGCCCACATTCTACAACTAAAATCCTTCAGAAAGCCAAGAACTGAACCAGACATATCGAGGTGATACTCTCATTTACCTGGTGTTCAAGAGAGAAAGAGTCACGCCAAACCTTTTATAGGTCAGCCGGAAGTGAAATTTAAGCAGCTTCGGTTATAGATTGTGTTACACATGGTCAAGTAGACTTTTTTGTCCGAAATTCGTGGCAGTAACAGAAATAGGATGACGACTGTGTGGACAAGTACTCTTCCACTCATGAAATATAAAAATGATAAGCGTTTGGCACAAATTGAATTATTATTACCAGATTTAGTTGCTTCGTCGTCACATATATGTTAAGCTGTGTTAGTAAGTGCTAGTAAGTAATGCTTTATTTTATTTTATTTTACCTGGCAAGATTAAGGCCTCCATGTCCTCTCTTCCATCTAACAAGGCACAGAAATATATACATCATATTATATTACATTAAATGCACAATATGATGACTATTAACCCCTGGATAATAAAAACAGTCTTTAAGAGGAAAAATTGCTTAAATCAAATATTCCATATATAAAAATTGGTAGTGCATGACATTTAATAAAATTTGATATAAAGGATTAAGAACTGTAAATGTGGGCCGATGACCTAGATGTAGGCACCTTTAAACAACAAGCAGCAAGCAAGAACTGTAAATGAATCTTCTTCAATCAATCAAACATTCACTACTGATCTGCATTTAGGTCAGTCGCCCTGGTGGCAGATTCCCTATCAGTTGTTTTCCTAGCCTTTTCTTAAATGATTGCAAAGAAATTGGAAATTTATTGAATATCTCCCTTGGTAAGATATTCCAATCCCTAACTCCCGTTCCTATAAACGAATATTTGCCCCAATTTGTCCCCTTGAATGCCAACTTTATCTTCATATTGTGATATTTCCTACTTTGAAAGACACTACCAGGGAATCCTTGAGAACAGAATGGTTGTGAGTAGAAGCATTACGTTTACATAGGCTCCTTACTGGGACGTAAAATGTCTCCAAAGAGCTTCTGTGGACGTGCGAATAGCACTTATCCCTCTGATACTTTCAGGGAAGTGGATCCATTCACAGTAGGCAAGTACTGTCAATGAACTATCGTAAATGGCACTTCTATCGGTAGGTAAAGCAAGGATGGAAATTATTAGTAGATTTAGTGTTAAGACTGTTAAATGATGAGAGGGAATTCAAATATGAAAAGTAAAATGGCTATGAAGAATGAAGGACTTTACGGAGATGGTATAGGGTACGCACAGTGCTGTGGATTTCAAGTCGGGACCAAGATAGGTGATTATATGAAGGAGTTACATGGCGATAGAACCGTAGGTTATATGGTATCTCACACATACATTTTGATTACGTTGCAATCTGCTCAATAACTTCCACCCAGAGTCTCTGTGAATCGCATCACTTTAGACAAAATGAGGGAAAACTAGAGCTTCTACCAGCAATTTTTAAAGGTTTTCAATAAATAAATAAATAAATAAATATATATATATATATTTACCGCGCAGCAAGTGCAATGTCAATAATTTTTGTTTAGGTGATGTTGGTAATTTACTTTGTCCATGATATTCTTTTATCGAACGTAATGTCTGGGATGTTTACTGATGGCATGAATGATATGTTAACAAAGGGTGGTGTACAGTGGAAAGCTTCCTCATCAACCAGCTGTGGCCTCACAGCGAGGTGTACAAGAACACACAGCAACAGACAGTCACGCGGGCCAGTGATATGCTTCATTGTTTTCCGCGCCACTCGCTAATCTAGAGATCTCTCCTTCTACGTGAGCTGTACACAGGGGCCATCTGATCAACGCCCTGGGCCAGTGACAAGCACACAATGTCGTATAAACAACATTTCACCCCTGAACCTTACCGAATATAGCCATCAATAAGACTTGATACTACATACCATACCATTTAAGTCCGAAAACACTTAAATGTACCATTAACCTTTAATCTCAAATCTGATTTTGAAATGAGAAAGGTCAAAGTGTCTTTAAGATTATACTGCCATACACCCATTCTTACTTTTTTCATAAATCAAGTTGATAATAATAATAATAATAATAATAATAATAATAATAATAATAATAATAATAATAATAACCACCGAGTTTTCAATTTGTCAACAACAGTCCCCTACCCATACAAATTTTGAAAAAAGGATTTCACTTTCAACATCAAGTAAAAAACCAAGAAGTGTATCTACTACAAAAAAAAAAAATGATATTGCTTTCCCGATTTTTATATTCATGATTTAATGTGCCAAGTTTATACATGAAGTCACTGGATGTTTTACCTTCCCAAGGATCTACTACCAGCAGAAATATGAACAGATGTCTAATATCGTAATGTCTATAGTAACAATTCTATGGACGTGTGCGCTATTATTGTACTATTAATGAAATTATTTCTCTCGGCTTTTCGTATTTATTTCTGGGATAGTTGGAACCACACAGGATCATTTTAGGTTTTGACTGAATGCTCTTCCTGATAATACGTGATATATTTAGGTGAAAATAACATCGGCTGGGTTAAAATCCCTACCGCTCAGGTGGAGATCCAGCAGCCAAACAATGCGCTACTAATGCACCTACCGGGCGAGTTGGCCGTGCGCGTAGAGGCGCGCGGCTGTGAGCTTGCATCCGGGAGATAGTAGGTTCGAATCCCACTATCGGCAGCCCTGAAAATGGTTTTCCGTGGTTTCCCATTTTCACTCCAGGCAAATGCTGGGGCTGTACCTTAATTAAGGCCACGGCCGCTTCCTTCCAACTCCTAGGCCTTTCCTATCCTATCGTCGCCATAAGACCTATCTGTGTCGGTGCGACGTAAAGCCCCTAGCAAAAAACTAATGCACCTATAATAATAATAATAATAATAATAATAATAATTTACGTATATTTATCCATATGAAACGGCTGACTGGATGGTGCTATTTTCCTTTCGATCTCTGTACTGCATCGATTTTCGTGGGCGATAAAGCTTCCAAAATAACAGAAACTAGCGACTTGATCGACTCTCTTGACAGAAAGCGTGGAGTTTGCACGTATTCGCACTGGATGCTTACTCACAATTAAGAGTTTTACTTTCTTCATATTGAATATGACAATAAAGGTAACAATGCCTACAACAATTTAGACATTTCCTTCTCTGAGTCTGCAACCACTGCTATGTCTGCTGCAACCCTAGTTCCTTTCGAAACGTTCATAGCCTCTTCAGTGAATGCGTGGAACAGCTCCGGTGACAAAAGAGGCACAATGCCTATCTCCTTTCCTAATTTCTGTTCTCCTGATGATTCCTCTGATGTTTATCAGCACTATAGCTCGTAACGTATACACTAGCAATATCAGCCCCCTGTCTTTCCTGTCAAAGCGAATAATTTTTGAGAGTTTTAAACAGCTTGTCCCAGCTCACATTTTCAACCGCCTTTTTAGATGTCCGCAAAGGTAAAATAGGTGTTTCTGTTTATCTCCAGGCTTCTTTCTTAAACTGTTCGAAGAGAGGAAAAACGTTCATTTCTCACTCCCTATTTTGATACCTAACTGGTCTTGATCCATATGAAAGTCTCTTTAATTCTTTATCCTGCTCTTCATTATGTTAAGCAGTACCTTAGACGCATGCGAAAGAATATTTATTGTGTTTTATCCAGAGCAATTTAAACAGTTTCCTTTCTTTCAATAAATAAATGATATTATGCATAAATATAGTGCATAGAGGCATCGAGAAATACTCTTAGTTACGACTTTGTATTAAATCTGTGATTAATCTCAGTATATTCCTAAGTAAAAGAAATAAAGTAATATATAATTATGTACGTGACGCAATAATATCGGATTAACTTCTGAGAGGTATTGACGTACTTCCAGGATTGTTACTTTATGGCAACTTGGAACACGTCTCTTCTATTACAAAATAATTCTGTATTAGATCAGACGATGAAAATGTAGACTTTGGATCTAGTCCATACTGTTAGTTCACCACTCAAGTTTTCAAGTTTATCAGGAATATAGTTTACATTTGAGCCGGCTTTTTTGCCGTTACCGACAACCGGCTTAATAACGTTTCCTGCAGTTCTTAACTGGGCAGCCCGCCGACATGACGTGCTGTTAAAGTTGCCTACAATGACGGCGCGATAGACACTAGCAGATGACTGACACCTCACAGCAGATAACTCTTGTTTTTGAGCATACGTACACGGTTATAGGCTCAGAGTAATCAATACGCCAGGATAGGCTTCATAGAAAGAAGACCATTCTCTGATCTAGGAGGTAAACTGCTGTTCTGTAGATCGTTCCTTATAGAAGTCCCGTATTTACGGCCACAAGTCGTTTTGCAAATAAGTAAACTTAAAATGTAATTAAATTTAAAGGATTTGTAAGAGACTTTCTCCATAACATTCGCCAGTTATGATGACCAATACAACAGCGAGAATTTGTAAACGATGAGAAGACTGGTATTGCCGGAAGGGACAACATCTTCTTCTGCCCTGTTCCCCACACCCTGATAGGATCGAGTGCGATCTGTTTTGCACATGTAGACTTGTCCTTGTTGTACGACTGGATGCCCTTTCTTGTAATGAACGCCCTAAGGGTAATAAATAATTGGCGTAAAGCTATTATATATCTGCTGTACAGCATTTGAGTGCCATAGATTATAAAATACTCTGAAAAACATCTTTCTATCAATTTCGATGTCCGACTCGTTGGCTGAATGGTCAGCGTACTGGCCTTCGAGTCAGAGGGTCCCGGGTTCGATTCCCGGTCGGGTCGGGGATTTTGACCTTCATTGGTTAATTCCAGTGGCCCGTGGGCTGGGTGTTTGTGCTGTCCCCAACATCCCTGCAACTCACACACCACACGTAACACTATCCTCCACCACAATAACACGCAGTTACGTACACATGGCAGATGCCGTCCACCCTCATCGGAGGGTCTGCCTTACAAGCGCTGCACTCGGCTAGAAATAGCCACACGAAATTATTATTATATTATATCAATTTCGATGTGATGAGACTCCACAAAGTGACGATAATTTGTTCTAACCTGTCACGTTTTCTATGATACCGCAACCGTCCTTTTCTATCGAACGAATATGACCTCTTGGATCAATCAGGTGCGCTATTCTCTACCGACAGCTATAGGAGTGCCTATGGTTTGTGCAATACAGTAACCTTTCGTTATAAATTACTAGATTATTGGACTCCACTCTACATAAAACGGTACAGTGTTTTTGAGATGGGCCTCATTTACTGGCACTTGTACCGTTTTTGAACTGTGCGGGAAAGTCTATATCGGGCTAATTGCACATACAATTGCTGTAAGAAGGTGCGTAAGATAGGACTAAGATGCATTTATTTCCTAGCTGATTGCGTATGTTCGGGGGGAAAATAGGGGCAGGTATATTTAAGAACGGAAACTTTTTGGTATTATTCAAAAAATATTGAACGTTAAATGACAGAACCATGGCGGCCAATGTTTTCAGCTCAAACATTTATCATAGCTGTTTTCGCAGGAACGACGATGATATGTAAATAATAAGAAGGACATTTTTCACTTTAAACACGACTGTCATGTTTTATATACAAGGTTAATTAGTAATGCTTACTTCAACCGTTAAAAATATCGGAATTTTGATTCCAATAAAAAGCAATCTTGCAGTTTTATGTGACTGCTGACCATAGCCATGCGACATTGAGTGTTACGCGTAACTAATCGGAACCACGGTACTGTAATTTTTCATTCCAGAAATACCACATCCGATAGCTATTGCTCATCCTCCATGTTTTCGTGATATGGCACCATGCCACAACTCCCTCTCTCCCCAACTGAAAGAACATTGAAATGAAGACAGCATAAGGATATTTTGGTTTTCCAATTTTCTCAACCTACTTCCAAAACTTTCCGGAACATTGGCAAAAATCTGATTGGATTCTAGTGTCCAATTAATAACCGTGAGGAGGCGAAGAAATTATCCCACACCCTGATAGAGTGGCAGAAGCGATCGGTGTTTCAAATATGCCCGGTATTACGACTTTTCCTGCCGTCAGTCCTATTAAGAGGGAGTATTCTTCTAGTGTCGCAGTACTGCTCAATTGAAGACTGCCCTTAAAACAAAATTAATCACCTGGGCTCGAAACAGAAGAATTAACCAGACACCGTGTATCAAACCCGGGACCCTATGAACTTAAAGAGAGCTGGACAGTAGACTGAACACTTAACAAGAAAGAAGATAACTCGTAAAACAAGACGGAAAGACGCTCAAATGTTTCGTTCAATCAATTAATTTGGATGAGTTGTTCAGCCGTTTACACATGAAATCTCTTCAGAAGGTGATAGTTCTTGGATGTTTTAGAACTTGATATCTTTCATATGTCACAGATAGTACAAACAAAATGATAGGTACAATAATTTTGATTATATTGCAGATATTGTTTTACAAAACTTCTATAAATGCAGTTAATTTCTCACTGTTGGTACCCATAGTTTATTACTTATTTATCTGACGGTTGGAGCAGAATAATCTACTTCTGCACGCTGTGCATGATAAAAACCTACTTTTTAAGGAATTAATTTTACCTTGGGACATATGAATAGGTCACCTGTTTCCCAGACACATTTAGGTAGACTATTAGTACAATGTATATTTCTAATTCCCTTCTAAATAAGGTAGCCGAGTAAAGTCAATATTCTAAAGACCTAGCTTTATCAAAAACATTAAGTATATTACGTTAAATCAGTGGAAAATGGGTAGTTAAAATGTTGAATCTGAATGACTAGAAATGTTAAACTCATTGCGATATACAGAGTAATCAAAAAGTCCGTTATCAGTTGGCGAAGCAAAACTCCACGGAATATTGGAATTCGACAGGAAATCATTGACACAAATGATTAGCATGACATGGGGTTTTATTGACTCAATAAAAAGTACACAAAATGACCAACAGATGGCGCTGGACAGCAACAGTTCAGGTACAAATGGCCACACATGCTTGACGTTATATGGGTTTTATTTACACCAACTAGTGCACAAACAGGCCAACAGATGGCACTGGACAGAAATACGTCAGTGATGCCACATGAAACCCGTGTACGGTATAAAAGGAGGTGTCGTAAACCTCTTTCACTCCTGAACCTAAAAATACCCCCGACCACCCATCCTCATACCATCCCCTCCACCCCTCGGCCCAGCCAAGACCCCGCCACCCTCCTCCTCTCACTGATAAACATACTTTCACCTCACACCCATTATGCCAAGCAGACAGCTAATCATGCACTAACCAGCCCCACCAAGCAACAACCCCCCAAGAAAATCAATTCCTCACCTCCATACGTACATAAGCCCTAATCAGCTACCCCACTCCAGCATTCACCCTGCCAACTCTAAATCCCTTCTCATCCTAACCTCCCTCGTCATATCACTGTTTCAGCTTTACAAGCGTCATGAGAGTTAAGGAACGTTCGGCTTGACCACCTACTGGATGGGTGACCATACGTGTGTGATTGCTTCGCTACACCGCCTCAGGACCTCCTTGGACTCCAACATCAGAGCTCCAAGGTCTTCCTCGAACAGCCGCCCCTTCAAAAGGTCATATTCTGACCCGTCCAGAATGAACAACAGCACCGGACCACAAAACAAACAATCAAGCCCTGGAATGGTGAACATTCAGGAATAGCACTCAAAACCTAATAGAGTCTGATATGCTAACATTCTCACGGTGCAGGCCCTGCCTGCACAAACGAGACGGTTCTGCTGCTGCGCCTGCAATCGCGGCATGTCATGATTGGCCTCCCCGATACCCCGACCTCAATTCGCGCGATTATTGGTTGTGAGGTTACCTGAAGTCGCAAGTCTCCTAACATGCTAAAAGACAATATCCGACGGCTATTTCTCACCATAACTAAGGATATACTGTACAGAGCTAATCACAACATTGTCCCTCGACTACAGGTATTGTATGGCCGACATGTTGAGCATGTGTTATAAAGAACATCGTCTTTGCTAAACCTCGATTGTTATGCTAATTATTGCCTGTGTATCGGATGAAGCGTCATCTGTTGGTCATTTTGTGTGCTTTATTTTGGTGTCAATAAAACCCCACGTCTAGCCAATCATGTGTGTCAAGTATTACCTCTCTACCTTCAATATTCCGTTAAGTATTACCTCGTTAAATGTTAACAGACTTTTGGGTCATACTGTATAAGTACAATTCTGTACATTCCCTCAGAATTCTCAGATACGCAAGGGAATTCGTCAAACACTGTTAGTAACACGTGATTGGCACAAGATTTAGTTTCAATTATGAATCTAGCTTTCAGCCTTCTCAGGGAAGTGTACAGTTTCTATAGGGATAATTTTGGGGTAAAGATGGGAAGTTTGACAGATATGAACGCCTAAATGATTATGGATTATAGCATAGTAATGTAAGTATTCCGAGGCTCAGAAGATCTGACAGTCATGGGTACAAATGTGCACATGTTCCCACCCATCTTTCGGCTTCTCCATTTAATTACAGAGTCCTCCTGTCTCGCTGACATCATACGCGCATTTTATATGCAAACTGCTCGTGAGACTTGTCAGAACTGGGCCCCAGACAGCTGGGTATCTGATCAGCGTTGGGAGTGGGCTATTTGCGAGAGATCTCCTGGGGCGAGGAAACAGTGTCTCCTACCTCAGAGGGGCTTGGCCTCCAGTCTACAAGTCTTCATCTGGTTTCCTTGCTTCTCTGTATTACATACATACATACCACTCTTTGGGTGCGAGCAGTAGAATAACAACCGCGGTATTCCCTGCCTGTCATAAGAGAAAACTAAAAGGGGCCCCCAGGGACTCTTCAATTTGGCGACAACGCGACCGTTAACTGAGTGCTGGCATTGTTTCTACTGACGTGTACCAGGCTCCTCACTTTCATCCACGCTATCCGATCTCCCTCCGTCAA
This sequence comes from Anabrus simplex, assembly GCF_040414725.1. Lineage (NCBI taxonomy): Eukaryota > Metazoa > Arthropoda > Insecta > Orthoptera > Tettigoniidae > Anabrus > Anabrus simplex. Next base: position 71,896,533 of record NC_090265.1, on the reverse strand, counting down.
CTCTCGTTCTTTTCCGATTCCGGCGGCATTAGGCTTGCGAATCCTAGGGTATCTTTCATTTTCACGCCCTTAATGGCCCTTGTCTGTCTTTGGCCGGTACCATCATTTTTCGAAGCGTCGGGTACCTTCCCTTTTTTCCTGTGATTAGTGTTAATAGTGGATGGCTGCCTAGTTGTACTTCCTCTTAAAACCATAATCACTGCCACTATACATACATACATACATACATACATACATACATACGTCAACTTCAGTGGCGCGTTCAGCTGAGAGTTTTCCTTCTGTTCCCAAGGTATCACGTTCAATCCTGCCTGAGGTAGGTGTCATCTATATATATATAAAGTAGCTTGTCCTGACTGACTGACTGATTCATCATCGCCGAGCCAAAAGTACTGGACATAAAGAAATGAAATTTTGGGCATAGATTCATATTAAGATGTAGGTGCTCGCTAAGAGAGGATTTTTTGATATTCCGTCGCTAAGGGGGTGAAAAGGGGGGTGAAATTTTAAAATGAGTGTGTCTATATCTCAAAACTTTAAAAGTTTACGGATGTGAAAATTGGTATTTAGAATCTTCTTTAAAAATAAGGAAACACGTATTTTTTTGTTTTCAGACAATCCCAATAGGAGGGGTGAAAAAGGGTGAAAAAGGGGTTGAATGCCTTTAATCCGGATGCGCTACGTATATCTCAGAAACTGAAGATATTACAGACCTCAAAATTGGTACTTTTGATCGCTGTGAAAAATAAAGAAACACGTATTTTTTTGTTTTTGGAAAAATCAAATAATGGGAGGGTGAAAAGTGGGTGAATTTTTAAAATGAGTGAATCTATATCGCCAAACTTTTAAAGTTTGCAGATGTAAAAATTGGTATTTAGAATCTTCTTTAAAAATAAGGAAACACGTATTTTTTTGTTTTCGGAAAATCGCAATAGGAGGAGTGGAAAGGGGTGAAAAAGGGGTTGAATACCTTTAATGAGGCTACTTATATCTCAGAAACTGAAGATATTACAGACCTGAAAATTGGTGTTTGGGATCTCCTTTAAAAATAAAGAAGCACGTATTTTTTTATTTCTGGAAAATCCAAATAAGTGGGGGGGTGAAAAGGGGGCAAAATTTTAAAATGAGTGTATCTATATCTCAAAACTTTTAAAAGTTATAGATGTGAGAATTGGTATTTAGAATCTCCTTTAAAAATAAAGAAACACGTATATTTTTTTCGGAAAATCCTAATAGGAAGGGTGGAAGAGGTTGAAAAAGGGGTCGATTGTCTTTCATGAGTCTACTTATATTTCAGAACCTGAAGATATTACAGACCTGAAAATTGGTATTTGGGATCTACTTTAAAAGTAAAGAAACACGTATTTTTTCGTTTTTGGAAAATCCAAATATTGGGGAGTGAAAAGGGGGGGGGGGGCTGAATTTTTTAAAATGAGTGCGTCTACATCTTAAAAGTTTAAAGTTTACAGATGTAAAAATTGGTACGGTAGTTAGAATCTCCTCTAAAAATAAAGGAACACGTATTTTTTGTTTCCTGTAAATCCCAATAGGAGGGGTGTAAAAGGGTGAAAAATTGGTTGAATGCCTTTGATGAGGATACATATATCTCAGAAACGAAATATATTACAGAACTGAAAATTTGTATATGGGATCTCCTTTAAAAATAAAGAAACACGTATTTTTTAGTTTTTGGAAAATCCATTAATGGCGGTTAAACATGAGTGACAAAAGGGGGTGAATTTTTTGAAAGACTATATCTACAGAATCTCTTGGAAACGTAAAATGTTACAGACGTAAAAAGTGGGTGTTTGGAATCTCCTGTAAATGTAAAGAAACACAGGTGATTTTTTTTTGGAAACTCCACTTAAGGGGAACTCAAAAGGGGTGAAATTTTAAAATGAGAATTTTTACAGTATATCTACAAAAACTTAACATGTTACAGAAGTGAAAAATGGTATTTTTATCTCTATTAAACATAAAGAAACGTGTATTTTTAGTTTTCGGAAATACCACTTGAGTGGAGGGGGGGGGTAAAAGTGACTGAAAATGGTGTTGAATTCTTTTAATTAGGCTACTGATATCTCAAAAATGAAGATGTTACAGACGTGAAAATCGATATTTGCAATCTGCTTTAAAAGTAAAGAAACACGTATTCTCGGAAAATCCAATGAAGGGAGGGGTGGTGAAAGAACTGAAAAATTAATTGACTTAATTGTATGAGAATACATACATCTAATAAAAACTAAAGTTGTTACAGACGTGAAAATTCGTATTTGGATCTATTTTAAAAACAAAGAAAAACGCGTTTGGAGGGGTGGGCATCTTGGAGGGTGGGAGTGTAAAGGAGTTGAATTCCTTTCATGAGGACACATAAATCAAAAACTGAAGAAGTTAGAGTCGTGATAATTGGTATTTAGATTATCCTTTACTATTAAAGAAACAAGTATTTTTGCGGGAAAATTCACTTAGGTGGGGGGGGGGGGGGTAGTGTGAAATGAAGTGAAAAAAGTAAATTATTTTTATGGGGATACTTATATCTCAAAACTGAAGGTAATAGACGTGAACATTGGTGTTTGGAATCTCCCTTAAACGTAAAGAAACAAGCCTTCTTTTAATTTTTTTTTGGGTGGGGGAGGGTGGCGGTAAATAAACTTAACGGCGGTGCGGTGTAGGAGGAGGTGAGACCAATTGATATTACTGTTCATAATGTACTTATAAGGATCCTCCGTTGCTCAGGCGGCAGAGCGCCGGCCTCTCACAGCTGGGTTCCGTGGTTCGAATCCCGGTCACTCCATGTGACATTCGTGCTGGACAATACGGAGGCGGGACAGGTTTTCTCCGGATACTCCGGTTTCCCTGTCATGAGCCACTCCAGCAACACATAATAATAATAATAATAATAATAATAATAATAATAATAATAATAATAATAATAATAATGTTCCGGACCGTCGTCAAATGTGCGGACCGCGCTGGAAACGGGTCCTGGACGGGTAATGACTAAGAATGCAGTCCGGCCGCGGGTTCAGTGCCTCCAAGGCACCCAATATGACACCACGCCTGATCTCCTGAAGGATTTTATCCCTATTAAAAATTATTATAGGAAAAGATGGCAAAGATTTACGGACCCAACTGACCGGGAGGAATACCTGAGCCTAGCCCGGGAAGTACGAAATCGATTGCTGGAAAGAAAGATTGATAAATGGGAGGAAACGTGCCGTAATCTAATAGAAAACGAGTCAGATCCGGAATTTTGGTGGATTCTCGCAGAAAACGAGTCAGATCGCGAATTTCGGCGGATTATATATCTAAAACAATAAGCATTGAATTATACATTTCAGTATAATACCGTAGCGAAGCACGGGTATCTTGCTAGTTTGATATATAATGTAACATATCCATGTCCCTGGATTAAGCCAGGTTAAAACATTCCTGTGATTGAAATTACGACAACTTGACGGGTATTAAAATAGATAACAAAGCACATTATTAACACTGCCTTCCCTGAAAAGTTTCATCAAAGAGAACGGAAAAGATAACCAAATATACTCGTTTAAATCCACACACATTTGTAGAATTATCGCATATCTCTCTATGTTATTTTCTCCTATTGAGACATTGAAATGAACCATCACTACTGTATTCGAATATTCGAATGGTGCATAGTGCGCGATTAACGTGCATTCTGCAGTTTTATTGGCCGCAGTTCCAGACCTGTAGCTCATTTCTGTTCCCGTGCGTTTCCCATATAGTGTTGTAGAAAATGAATTCTAAAATGGAAATAAAGCATTCCCGGACCAATGTCCATGTACGAGGGTGAATCAAAAAGTAAGTTACACCTCCAAGTTATGGTCATTTATGAAACCACCTACACATCGTCTTCGGGGCCGATGACCAAGATGTTAGGCCCCTTTAAACAACAAGCATAATCATCATCACACATCGGCAACACGGCTATGACAATATACAATGTAAGTTCACTTTCCCACGTAGTCCCCAAGAAACTGTAACTATTTCTGGGAACAGTCAATCAACTTTCGATTCTAGATACGTAGAAAACACGTTCCAGCGCTATGTAACCACCTGGAGACAGCTGCCTTCGGTTCCTTATTGTTCCGGAATCGTCCACCAAGGTCCCTTTTCAGCTTAAGGTGCGTTTTCCAACGTGTGACTGTAGCCGCAACGGCGGCCAGAGCCGCACGACTGGGGTCACCATATACGTTGGCGACAGCAGCCGCAAGCGACGGGCACGTGGGGTGTTTCCTTAGACACGACTCTAGCCGCCAGTCGCGCAGTCCAGTCCGTCAGAAATGGACGAGAACACGGGCGATTTCGTTAGTGGTAGGGCTTTCCTTGACAAGTTAATGAAAGAATAATTATAAGACGACATTTACTGCCATTTTTTTTTTCCAATATCATTCCAAACATTGTTTAGTACACACATATCGTTGTACTGCGAGTGCTTTAAATCGTACACGCGTTTTTGTCACTTAGGTTCCGAGCATAGAGTTATGTCATGCGAGTGACTGAACTCTCCCTCGACATTTCGTTGCTTCGACATCGTACCAAAGTCAATAATTAACTGCTACAAAACAGATACATTACTTATGTCAAATGTCGCAGCGACTGCGGCCGCCAGCACTGCTCACTGCACCAGTGTGGCGGCTCAAGCCGCAATCGCCGGAATCGCCGCGAGTCGCAGACCAAACTCAAACTGCGCTTGCGCGGAGGTAAGGAACGCTGTCGCCGTGCGGCTACAATCGCCGTTGTGGCTACAATCGCACCTTGGAAAAAGCACCTTTACCGAACACATGATATGGTGCTAAGTCCGGACTGTACGGAGGATGTTTCCGTACCTCCCACTTGAATCGCTGCAGCAGTTGGGAAGTTTTGCGGGCCGTGTTAGGTGTTCCGTTACCGTGCAACAAAACCACATCGGCGCTATTTTTTTCCGCCGCTTTTCTTTAATTGCGAAACGATGAGGAGGTGTAAGCAGCTGTCTCCAGGTGGTTACATAGCGCTGGAGATTATCTCTACGCATCTGGAATCGAAAAGTTGGTTGGCCGTTCCGAGAAATGTTTACAATCTGTTGGGGTCTATGTGGAAGAGTGAACTTACCTTGTATGTTGACGTAGTCGTGTTGCCGATGTGTGGGTGGTTTCATAAATGGCCATAACTTGAAAGTGTAACTTACTTTTTGATTCGCCCTCGTAACATATTTTCTTCTACGTGTGAGGAGTGTATCCTGAAAGTTTGGCCTTCCTTATTGTTACACCCTGTGTATCGAAATATATTTTGATAACACGAACGGAATTGCGTATACCAACATAACAAATTATTTTATTTACATAAACATCCCTCTCTTGTAGGTTGCCACGATGGACAAAGCATAATGAGGCAGTCTTCTTCTTCCTCTTATTCTTCTTTTCCTACCGCTTTTCCCACACCTGTAGGGTCGCGTGTGCTAAATATGTCGCACATGTGGATTTATCCCTGTTTTACGGGCAGATGTCCTTCCTGACGCAACCCTAAATGGAGGGATGTAATCACTATTACGTGTTTCTTTGGTGGTTGGTGTTGTGTGAATATGAAGAGGGGAGTGTTGGGACGGACAAAAGCACCTAATCTCCGAGCCAGAAGAATTAATCAGAAGCGAATAAAATCCCCGAACAGGCTGGGAATCGAACTCGGGACCCTCTGGACCGAAGGCCAGTACGCTGACCCTTCAGCCAACGAGTCGGACAAAGCATAATGAGGCAATGAAATGTATAATTTAAGCTTAGGCCCTACAATGGTTATTTTGTCTATTACATTATTCTTATAGTGTTTTTAAAGTAGGCTACAAGACTTGTAGCATATAGCAATGATATCTGAGCAATGAAACTGAACCTCGTAAAGCTAACAAAGAAATAGGTTTTTTTTTTTCAGAATTTGTATTACGTCGCATCGACAGAGATAGATCTTATGGCGACGATGGCATAGGAAAGACCTAGGAGTGTGAAGGAAGCGTCCGGGTCCTTCATTAAGGTACAGCCCCAGCATTTGCCTGGTCTGAAAATGGGAAACCACGGAATGCCATCTTCAGGGATGCCGACGGTGGGGTTCGAACCTACTATTTCCTGAATGCAAGCTCATAGCTGCGCGCCCCTGACCGCACGGCCAACTCGTCCGGTAAGAATTAGTTTGCAGTTCTGAAACGTCAAAGTTAAACTGCTTCTAAATTTCACGATGAATCGAGGAATAGTCCCTCGAACTCCTACCAATAGTCCTATCACTTCAATGTTATTAAATCCAAATTTATCTTCTTAATAAATTATGGTTGGTTCATAGATAAGCTTATTTTCCCTGTTAACGTCTTCTTGTGGGTCTGTGGAGATTTCTAAACGAAATGTGGGGTGTATTGTATATCCCATACCCCCTAATTCCTTGCAGGCTATGGCGTCAATTCTCCTACTGCTACCGTTCTCGGAAAGTCTGTATATCACTTCGGCGTCCCTATAACGTTTCTCTCTGAGGGAATTTGCTGTTAGGGTTTCAATATTTCTCAGTCGTTAATAATTGAAAATAAAATATTATGTGGTTTGATCATCAATATACAAACGTGCATGCTATTAACACACGTCCTAGGCTATTGCCCGTACGGTGATATTCTTCGCAATGCCCGTCAGCACACCATGTTAGCTGACTCTTTACAAAGAAGAGGATATACTACTCATGAGGAAGTCTCTGGAATCGCTATAGAAGGGAGCACGAGATGAATAGACATCATAGCCGACTCAAAAACTAGCTACATACTGTATCCATCCGTAAGATTCGAACTGAATTCAGACCAGCCAAAGGAGGTTCACAACGAGAAGAAGGCTATCCACAAAGGTAGCCCAGAAACTAAGTCACCACTTTATTTCTTCAACAATTATCTATCGAACACAATGAAACTTAAACACAAGAATGATTTACGTTTCTTATACACTTCCCGTCTCTGCACGTAATCTTCTTCCCGTTCTATGGCCTTCCTCCAGCGAGACACAAAGGCGTGTATGCCCTGCCGGTATCACTTCTTGTGGAGTACAACCTTGAATGTGTTGAAGTGATTGGACTAAGGGTGGTTGCTCGTGGAAATATACCAAGCCTTTTTTTAAAAATGCTACGCATCCCTAATAACACCACAAACGATATTACAATCTCGGCAGATAAGAGGTCCGTCGTGTTTCACGAAATCACTTATATGCTACAGAATAATGTGTTACTGTCCTTAATGACCTACTATTTTCAAGCATTTTATCAGTAATTGTATAACCATACGGATTGTTTTTGTTATGCTTTGTCTCTGTGGCAGCTTTGATAATTTTCAGGAACCTAATAAAATGACCATCTATATATTAAAAGAGTAGCCTACAAAATCCTGTCGCTATCCATCCCTGAAAGACTAGAACAGCAAGTTGAACACAAACTCGGGGAATACCAAGAAGGTTTTCGGAAAGGCCGATCAAGTGCAGAACAAATACTTAACCTAAAAACTATAATAAGATACCATATGCTGAGAGGTCGAACCTATGTGTCTACGTTTGTAGACTTCAGGAAGGCATACGACTCCATCGACCGTGATGTGTTGCTTAACATCCTTGCAGAAACGGGAGACAATGAGAAACTGCCGGTGATAATAAGGGCAACACTAACTAATACCAAATCCAAAGTAAAATTCCAAGGATATCTCTCTTAACCCTTTGAGATCAAGACAGGCGTTCGACAGGGAGATGGACTGTCACCTCTTTTGTTCAACTGCGAACTTGAGAAGGTAATACAGGGGTGGCGAAAGACGTTAAAAGAAAGAAACCTCTACAAACCCATAAGGATTGTGACACAGAAAAACGGAGTGGAAATAGATTGCTTAGCGTTCGCTGATGATATAGCCCTGATGACACAAAATTTCGAAAGTGCAACAGAACAGATCAATGTGTTGAAGGAAGTAGCAGAACAAACAGGTTTACAAATTTCCTTTCAAATGACAGAAGTAATGTCGAATATCAAAGAACATACGGCACAACTAAACACCAAATATGGAACGATAAACCGTGTTAGTAAATTTAAATACCTTGGGGAATGGATTCAGCACAATGGACTTGACAAGGAGGCCATAGCAGCAAGAATCAAGAAAATGGAAGTCGCTTTCCGTACCATCCGCAACATTTACAACAAAAGATGCTTTTCCCTGAACACAAAAATTCGTCACTACAACAATGTCACCAAACCAGTATCGCTGTATGCATCTGAATGCCTTGTCCTGTCCGAGAAATGCTTGCTTGCGGATTTAGAGAGGAAATAAAGAAAGATCCTACACACCATACTTGGTCCAAACTACAAAAATGGAATCTACATTAGAAAATCCAGGAAAGAGAGAAGATCACGGACACAATACGTAAAGGCAGAGCTCGCTTCTGCAGTCATATACGGCGGATAATCGACTCTCGATGGACGAAACGTATCTTCAGTATATTTTACTCAAGAACAAAAACGGCAATGCCATGGTACGTTCATGTCGAGAAAGATCTCAAAGAACGAGGCCTACAAGCAGAAGATGAACAAGACCGAAATCTTTTCAGATCAGCCATCAAGAATTTTGGGACTTTCCGGGACGAAAAGCGGGCAACTGGTGCTAAATGGACAGAAGAAAGTCTGCTAAACACAGTGAGCTAATGAAGACGATGTGGATCAAGCGAAAAGTGAACAAATGCCAGAATGTAAAGTGAGGCTTATCGTGGTCCCTAGTTGGCCGATTAGCGAAGTTGAATGAATGAAAAGAGTTTACTAAAAACAGCTTTAACAAATCCGTGCGTCTGTTCTACTGGAGCGATTTGCTTCATTTTGTTTTATTCTCCCCAGAGGTACCTGCCGGTGAATCATGAGACATTGACATATATCTAAAATCAGCCAACTTTGAGTAATCGTAAACTCAGATCATTAAATGATCACTCCAATAATTGCGCCAACGGCCGTAGCCGTGTTGAAACACCGGATCCCGTGAGATCTCCGAAGTTAAGCAACATTGGGCGTGGTCACGAGTTGGATGGGTTGCCACGCGCTGTTGGTGGCGGGTAAGGGAATGGAGGAGCGGAAAGGAACTGGCCACCCTACAGTACGTAAACTCCGCCACAGAAACACCTCTGCGGAGGTTCGGACCTGCCTTCGGGCAGAATAACCCTTGCCTTGCCAATAATTGCAGGCGATGGCTTACCCTAACCCGCAATACATTCTGTACATAGCAGGTTACTAAGCGACTACCACTTTTATTAATATTCCGATACATATGATTTTCATCCTTAGCAATATCATTGCATGCAGCCATGTTTGATTACTACCTGTCAAGCCAGAGAGTATACACGTCCTCTGATCACGGAAGAATACTATTCTCTGCTAGATACTCTAAACTTTTCCAGCTTCCAAATGACAGAACGTTCCTAATAACTTGCATGCTGCTAAGATTTAAAAAAAGTCTACGTACAAACAGATCCATCATGACATACGCCTTAAACATTATTTTGGAACACCTGTGAAAGGATAACCTAGCTACACTAGAAAGAGTGAAGGCCATGTATCTTGAAAAATTTCTCTGCCTGGCAAAAAACACTCCTTCGAGACTAACCTATGAGCTCACAAGACAACCTTTCTATATAGCAGAACTGTCTTCTAAGAAACAATACAAAGCTTTACATCAAGAATTGCAGGATGAAAAGTGAATATATGGATAGATTCTACCAAACAGACGGCATTGTGACGTCAGAATGGATCAATTCTGACTACAAACAGTGGCATACTGCAACGCACTTCTTATTAAATATTCATAAAACCATTAAAAAGGCAGGAAAACAATACGACTACGACAGAAATATCAAGACTAGTTAACTGACCTAGTTATAACGAATACTGCGAAGCACGGGTCCTGTAGTAAAGTATAATATTTCATTCTACAAACGAGAAAACTTCCGGCTACCTCATAAAAATCACTCATTTTGTCATGCTGTAGACAGCACAGCAGGGGTGCAGCAAGTCTTAATCGATCACCTTACCAAGTGTCGTCGCATTTGTTCTGATCCAACGCAAACAGTCTCTAATCGGGCCGAGCATTTATTGTGTTACAAGTCGCTGGGAAGATCGGTATTTTCACCGTGATCTATGTCCTTGGAAAAAAAAATCTTAGTCATGCAAAAATACATGTTGCTCTAGACTATGTTCTCATTATTCCAAAACGGTGGTCTACGTCACTCTTGGCCGGTATCGCTTGAACCATCACTGCATTCCACTCCGAGACAATTCGCTCCTTCACTCATGCACACATAAATTCTCAGCTGACACACTGACCGAGCATTTAAGGCCACTGGAATGTCCTTCTCTATATTTGGCTGGAGGTCGACGCGCTTTCGGCTTGTTGACGTTCAACCTCCGACACGTTCTTGCTCTGAAGTTTCTTCCGTCCAGCAATTAGAGTGCCCTTGAAGTAATGTGGCTAAGAATGTGAAATCTTCCCCGTAAGTCGAAACTAGTTAGTAACATTCGCCAAAATTAGCTGACATTAGCAGACGAAGACGTTTCAGTGGTTTTTAAAGTAGGAAAGATCAAAAAAATCAAGATAAATATTAATTTATAGTAAAATGAGTTAGGGATTGGAATAATTTAACAAGGGAGATTTCAATAAATATCCAAATTCTTTGCAATCATTTAAGAAGAGGATAAGAAAACAACAAATAGGAAATCTGCCACCTGGGTGACTGCCCCAAATGCAGATCATAAGTTGGCACAAGTTAGAGTTGAAACTATAAACTGTATTAATACAGAATAAAATATTCCTTCAAAACAAGTGGACATTTTCAGGTTCCTCAGATCATATTAAGCTAATTAAATGGCTTTTAGTGTCTACCTCTGTGGTGTAGTGGTTAGTGTGATTAACTTTCACCCCCGGAGGCCCGGGTTCGATTCCCGGCTCTGCCACGAAATTTGAAAACTGGTACGAGGGCTGGAACGGGTTCCACTCAGCCTCGAGAGGTCAGTTGACTAGAGGAGCATTCTATTCCCACCTCAGCCATCCTGGAAGTGGTTTTCCGTGGTTTCTCACTTCTCCTCCAGGCAAATGCCGGGATGGTACCTAACTTAAGGCCACGGCCGCTTCCTTCCCTCTTCCTTGTCTATCCCTTCCAATCTTCCCATCCCCCCGCAAGTTCCCTGTTCAGCATAGCAGGTGAGGCCGCCTGGTCGAGGGACTGGTCATCCTCCCCAGTTGTATACCCCAACCCAGTGTCTGAAGCTCCAGGACACTGCCCTTGAGGCGGTAGAGGTGGGATCCCTCGCTGAGTCCAAGGGAAAACCGGGAGTGTCCGAGGACAAGTTTGGCTCGCCAGCTGCAGGTCTTTCGATTTGACTCTCGTAGGCGACCTGCGCGTCGTGATGAGGATGAAATGATGATGAAAACGACACATACACCCAGCCCCCGTGCCAGCGAAATTAACCAATTATTGTTAAAATTCCCGACCATGCCGGGAATCGAAGCCGGGACGCCTGTGACCAAAGGCCAGCACGCTAACCATTTAACCATGGAGCCGGACATATTAACCCAATAGAATAGAGATATTTGGAGAAATATGGGCTGATCCGCGATGTCTCAAGGTCAACGCGTCTTGTGCCTTTAATCAGTCAGTACTAATCTGTATTTAAGGCTGTCAGCCAGGTGGCAGATTCCCTATCACTTGTTTTTCTTGCATGATTTCAAAAAAGTTGGAAATTTCGTAAACATCTCCCTTGCTAAATTGTTCCAATCCACAATTCCTCCTCCTTAAACGAGGATTTGCCCTAATTTGTACCCTTGAATTCCAACTGTCACCGGCCCCACGGTGTAGCGGTAGCGTGCCTGCCTTTTACCCGGAGGCCTCGAGTTCGATCCCTGGCCAGGTCAGGGAATTTACCTGGATCTGAGGGCTGGTTCCACTCAGCCTACGTAATTACAATTGAGGAACTGTCTGACGCTGAGATGGCGGCCCAGGTCCATAAAGCGAAGAATAAGGGCCGAGACGATTGGTCGTGCCGATCACACAACACCTGGTAGACCATGGACCTTTAGGGCTGTTGCGTCATGGAAGAAGAAGAATTCCAAATGTCAAGCTTTTCCTCTACTTTTTTTTTCTTTTTTTGCTATTTGCTTTACGTCGCACCGACACAGATAGGTCTTATTGCGACGATGGGATAGGAAAGGCCTAGGAAGTGGAAGGAAGCGTCCGTGGCCGTAATTAAGGTACAGCCCCCGGCATTTGCCTGGTGTGAAAATGGGAAACCACGGAAAACCATCTTCAGGGCTGCCGACAGTGGGGCTCGAACCTTTTCCTCTACTAATGTCATTCATTCCTTATATAGAACCGGCGGTAAAGGAAATACTTCATTAAAAACGATCTTATACAACAGCACAGTTAAATAATGCGATTTTCTGTAACCTATAGTCTACCATTGTTGAATATGCACTGTCTTTACTTGCAACTTCGAAAGATTTATTTACAAATTTTGAATTTGCTGGCACGACTAATATACTAATCAACAGCCGCCACTGGTTACTGGTATCCTATGCCTGCCTTCCACACATCTGCCCAAAGATGCAGCGTGTTGCAAGGGACTACATTACAGGCCCGTGTGTGTTTCTATGGTGGTTTGTAGTGTAGTATATTTCATGAATATGAAGAGGAAAATGTTGCGAAAAACACAAATACCCAGTGCCCGAGCCAGAAGTATTAATCAGACACGATTTAAATCCCTGAACGTGTCGAGAATGGAACCTGAGGCCCTCTGAACCGAAGGCCACAACGCTGACCGTTCAGCCAAGAAATCGGACACCCCAGCCTCGGTATATTCCTAACATTATAGAATTGCGCTAGTTTATTAGACAATAAGTAAAGTCGTGTCCTCGCCCCGAGGTGGCGCAGCTCTTCAGACACCCCCCCACATATCAGCCACCCTGCCATTCTTAAATTTCTTGCAGTACCGGGAATTGAACACGGCCCCCGAGGATGGCAGCTAATAACACTGACCGTTACACTGCGGAGGCGGACCTAAGAGCCATGGCCTACCAAGCGACCGCTTCTCAGCCCGAAGGGCTACAGATTGCGATATTTAGTGTAGTGGACACGAGGAATACTCTCGGCCGTTATTCTTGGCTTATTGTCCGCCCCATGGCTAAATCAGCGTGCTGGCCTTTGGGCGGGAATTATAACTATGAGTGGTGTATCTCTCGTCTTCATCATCATTTCATCCTCACGACGCGCAGGTCACCTACGGGGGTAAAATCAAAAGACCTGCACCTGGCGAGCCGAACATGTCCTCGGACACTCGCGGCACTAAAAGCCAAACGCCATTATTAATTTCATTTCTTGGCTTATTGTAAAGTAAGACAAGAAATATTAACGAAATACCAAGGTATAGGTGGAGGTGTACAAAACTTGACGGTAAATCTTCCATACAAGAGTCCACTCATTTTCAGCGTCACAAACTATTCATTAGTAGCACGAAAACTGGTTCCATGTATGTGAGATTATATAATACGCCCAATGGAACGCTATGAATGTCAAATGCGCAGGACAAACATACACGCTGTATTTTAAACGTCATACACGATCGGTAAATATGGCTGCCTAATAAAGCCGAACGGCGTGTTTACATACTCAGAGGATAATCAGTAGCTGTACTAACTAAACACACTAAATTCGGATTAACATTGCGGCTGTGATGTATGCAGAGCGGACGGTGCCTTGCTCCGTAGCAAGTTTATTGTGACCTTGAGGACCCGCCGTGTCGCCACACAGCTCAATGAAGCTAAATTCAGCGAATTCTTTCACACTACACTCATACAGGTTTTCTCTTTCATTAGGAGAAAAGTAAGAATGGGCCAACGTCGTCTACAACGGAAAACACGCTCAACTGTTCCTAATAGCACACAAAAACAGGACAAAAGAATAGCTCGAAAGGGAACACTAACGCAAGTAGGTAGGTGTTTGTCTCCTGCTGCTCATGGCTGCGAATTCGAGTCTCGGCACAGTCAGCTGGCATTTGTAAACACGTAATCTTCGTCTTCTTCTTTCGCTTTTCCCCATACCAGCGAAGTCGCGGGTGCGAACTTTGTCGCAATGTGAATTTGGCCCTGTTTTACGGACGGATGCCCTTCCTGACGCCAACCCTATATGGAAGACTGTATTCACTATTGTGTGTTTCTGTGGTGGTTGGTAGTGTGGTGTGTTGTCTGAATATGAGGAGGAGAGTATTGGAACAAAAACTCAGTCCCCGAGCCAGAAGAATAAATCAGACGCGGTTCAAATCCCCGAAACGACAGGAAATCCAACTCGGGACCCTCTGAATCAAAGGCGTCAACACGTTGATCATTCAGCCAAGCAGTCGGATATTTGATTACGCGTAAGGATTTTTTTTATTTTCTTCTCCTTCTGAGTCTGTTTACCTTCCAGGGTTGGTTTTCCCTCGGACTCCGCGAGGGATCCCACCTCTACCGCCTCAAGGGCAGTGTCCTGGAGCGTGAGACACTGGGTCGGTGGTACAACTGGGGAGAATGACCAGTACCTCGCCCAGGCGGCCTCACCTGCTATGCTGAACAGGGGCCTTGTGGGGGATGGGAAGGTTGGAAGGGATAAACAAGGAAGAGGGAAAGAAGTGGTGGTGGCCTTAAATTAGGTCCATCCCGGCATTTGCCTGGAGGAGAAGTGGGAAACCACGAAAACCACTTCCAGGATTGCTGAGGTGGGAAACGAACCCACCTCTACTCATTTGACCTACCAAGGCTGAGTGGACCGCGTTCCAACCCTCGTACCACTTTTCAAATTTCGTGGCAGAGCCGGGAATCGAACCCGGGCCTCCGGGGGTGACAGCTAATCACACTAACCACTACGCCCCAGAGGCGGACATTTTTTGCAAGTAATTTAGCATCGCAATAACACATATAAATGATGAGGAGGAGAGTATTGGAACAAAAACTCAGTCCCCGAGCCAGAAGAATAAATCAGACGCGATTCAAATCCCCGAAACGACAGGAAATCCAACTCGGGACCCTCTGAATCAAAGGCGTCAACACGTTGATCATTCAGCCAAGCAGTCGGATATTTGATTACGCGTAAGGATTTTTTTTATTTTCTTCTCCTTCTGAGTCTGTTTACCTTCCAGGGTTGGTTTTCCCTCGGACTCAGCGAGGGTTAGAAAGGATTGGGGGAGGTACCGGGAGTGGCTTTAATTAAGTTACATTAAATTCGCATGCTGTGAACAGAGAGAAATCGAGCGGATAGTGTAACGTAGCTGTGAGATTGCAGTCGTAAGATGGTAGGTTTGATTCCCACCGTCGGCAGCACTGAAGATGGTTTTCCGTGGTTTCCCATTTTCACACCAGGCAAATGCTGAGGCTGTGCTTTAATTAAGGCCACGATTGCTTCCTTCCCACTCCCAGCCCATCGTCGACATAAGACCTATCTGTGTCAGTGCGACGTAAAGCAAATTCTAAAATTTAAGTATGATAAACAGAATCACGTGTTGAAATTGATTTGATATAATCTGATGATGTTCTTTCCAGAACGAAACGTGTCATCTATTTTAATTAAGTTGTTCTATTTCTTCAGAAAAATTAATACTTTTACCAAACGTTTCCTTTTTTTTTAGGTAGTTTATAAATTTATTACTCAAAACTAGTTTTAGTAGACTAACGAACCTAACAGTTATAAATTAATTTGAGTAGAAACTGAACAGAGATGGCTTTAAGTATTACAAAAATCTAGAAATGTTCACACAATGAACTCGGTCTCACTAGTGAGGAAGCTAAATGGCTAACTGTTACATTCTTCTTCCTTTTCTTTTTCTACCACTTTTCTCACATCTGTGGGTTCGCGAGTGCGAACTATGTCGCACATGTGGATTTGGCCCTGTTTTACGACCGGATGCCCTTCCTGACGCCAACGTTATATGGAGGGATGAAATCACTATTGCGTGTTTCGGTCGTGGTTGGTAGTGTAGTGCGATGTCTGAATATGAAGATGAAAGTGTTGGGACAAACACAAACCCACAGTCCCCGAGCCAGAAGAATTAATCACACGCGATTAAACTCCCTGACCTGGCCGGGAATCGAACCCGGGTTGCAGATTGTATTTTGGGACTAAACCACAACGACGATCATTGAACCAAAGTAATCTCGTTGCATGGAACAATGACAAGAGACTATGTGACCTCGGCGGCGAAGAAACTGTCACAGTCCCCGCCCCAACAGATTTAAGTACGTCACGCCCATGTTAATAGCACGCCTCACGAGGTTATTTTGTAACGGCACATCAAGAGGTTCGAACTCGGTTCACTGAGCTGAAAATAGCTTTCTACGCCCTGTTTCCTTACATGAGGCACTAAATGATGTGGCTGGGATTCGAACCTCACTCTATATGCTAAGTGTCTCTGTTAACATCTTGCAATATTGTACATTGTCACATATGCATATCACTTTCAGCCAGACAGTGTATAACGAGTACATTAGGGACGTCGTTAAAGTAAAGACTTAACAAGCCGGTACAGCCTTTGACAGTCCTCTTGCGTTTGCTCTTACCGTAACCTTTCTTGCTATTTGCTTTACGTCGCATCGACACAGATAAGTCTTATGGCCTCAGCTACCGTTTGCAGACATTTCGATTTGACGCCATCTGGCGACGATGGGATAGGAAAGGCCTAGGAATTAGAAGGAAGCGGCCGTGGCCTTAATTAAGGTACAGCCCCGGCATTTGCCTGGTGTGAAAATGGGAAACCACGGAAAACCATCTTCAGGGCTGCTGACAGTGGGGCTCGAACCCACTATCTCCCGATTACTGGATACTGGCCGCACTTAAGCGACTGCAGCTATCGAGCTCGGTAAAACCTTTCTTGCTATTAGTACAACGGCCAACGCATTCCTCAACCTTCGCTCTTCTGAGGAGAACTACTGGTCCTCATGCCAGGAGATTGTGAACTTGTAATACCCTTATTTGTGTTTCGGTCTGTAGTAATTAAACATAAGATATTTTAAAACTAATGACGAGATAAGAGACCGATCACACTTGGACGAGTTGCCATGAATATGCTTCCCAGGACCTGGCAGAATGAGACAATTACGAACAACACATAGATCCGCCTGGTAGAGATACTTGTATTTTTCGTGTTCAACTATGCATGAGACACATAGACCCTCACCCCACTCGTGGGTGGGGGCGATAGAGTAGCACCCACGGTTTGTCCTGCCTGTCGTAAGAGACGACTAAAGGGCGCCCAATCTAAACTTGGTAGCGTGCGTTGGCGACCATGGGATCCTTAGCAGAGTCCTGGCATTGTGCCATGCTCCTGTCTTTCATCTATCATATCCTATCTCCCTTGGTCAACTCTCATTCTCTCCGACGCCGACGGTATGAGGTTGCAAATCCTAGGGAGTTTCAAGTCCTTTCGCCGTAACCTTCATTCTTCGAAGTGTCGGACCCCTTACACATTTTTCTTCTGATTAGTTTTAATAGTGGCCGGGCTGAGTGGCTCAGACGGTTAAGGCGCTGGCCTTCTAACCCCAACTTGGCAGGTTCGATCCTGGCTCAGTCCGGTGGTATTTGAAGGTGCTCAAATACGACAGCCCCGTGTCGGTAGATTTACTGGCACGTAAAAGAACTCCTGCGGGACTAAATTCCGGCACCTCGGCGTCTCCGAAGACCTTAAAAAGTAGTTAGTGGGACGTAAAACAAATAACATTATTATTATTATTATTAGTTTTAATAGAGGATAGTTGCCTAGTTGTACTTCCTCTTAAAACAATAATCACCACCGCCACGAACACGTGGACCCTCAAGGCTAGTGGCAAAGCTCGTATTGACACCTTTGATATGTGGTGTTGGCACAGAATGCTACGTGTACCCTGGACAGAAAGAAGAACAAATTTCGTGCATCATTGCAGTGCTCAACATCTTCAGACGCCTTTCTTCTCGCGTCATGTTCACCATATTGTTAGAAGGTGAGGACCTGAAAAAAAAAAAATGGTGATGCAAGAAAAGTTGAGTGTAAAAGGCCACACGGAAGAACAGCCAGCAGGTGATTATATCAATTAATGTAAGATCTCCCGTCTGCCTTTTAAGCGGTATTTTTTTACTAGTGGCTTTACGTCGCACCGACACAGACAGGTCCTATGGCATTAGGAAAGGGCTAGGAATGGGAAGGAAGCAGCCGTGGCCTTAATTAAGGTACAGCTCCAGCATTCGCCTGGTGAAAAATGGGAAACCACGGAAAACCATCTTCGGGACTAAAGTTACATATATAGTAAGTTACTGTACATGTATAGTAGCTTCCTTATTAATTATGTAATTAAATGCTATAATGTTCAGGAATAATCTGTTGTTAAATATTTTCTTTTTGAGGTATATTCTAATTGTATTTATTCTCAATTAGTTTCTTTGCCAGCCCCGTGGTGTATGGGTAGCGTGCTTGCCTCTCTCCCGGAGGCCCCGGGTTCGATTCCCGGCCAGGTCAGGGATTTTTCTCTCGACCTGATGACTGGTTCGAGGTCCACTCAGCCTACGTGATTAGAATTGAGGAGCTATCTAAAGGTAAGATGGCGGCCCCGGTCTCGAAAGCCAAGAATAACGGCCGAGAGGATGCGTCGTGCTGACCACGCGGCCCCTCGTAATCTGCAGGCCTTCGGGATGAGCAGCGGTCGCTGGGCAGGCCAAAGCCCTTTTAAGGGCGTTAAGTGCCGTGGGGTTTGGTTTGGTTCAATTAGTTTTTACACACTGAAGAACCTCACATAGATTGACTAAGTCGAAATTGAAAAGAAACAGCTTCCAATGTGACAAAACAAAACAAAACCATTGAGAATCACCCCTTAATTCATCTCTAATGATAGATAAGGGATGTTGTGGTACATTACATACAAGCAAAACAAGCTTAACGAGGCAGTTGATATCGTGATCATAGTCAAAGAGCCTCCAGTTTTACGTCGAATCCGAACTACAGGCATGTGACTTGCCACTTCAAAAATCTCAAATGCTTTGGCCAGGCTTCCAACCGCGGCTGTCCTTGTGAGAAGTAAGCGTTCACTCTTCAAACTAAGCCCCAAAACAATTTTCTATCTACAACTAACTCTATGGCTTCGTTTAGTTCCACACCTCTTATCCTTATATAACTAAACACATAGTTTAAACATTGTCGCCTCGTCTCCCACTGCCTCTCTTACCCTTTAATATCGAGTCTAATGTCCTCCTCCATTCGTCTCGGATAATCCCACCACTGTAACTGGTTCATATGCACATTTTTATCCAACGAGTTAATTCCTAGCTTAGGCTTCTTCATTCCAGTTACCCTCCTACCATTGTTCCCACCTGCTTGCACAACCACTTCGATGTCCGTATAAAGTGCCTGTTATTTTACGTCCCACTAACTACGTTTACGGTTTCGGAGACGCTGAAATGCCGGAAATTTGTCCAGCAGAATTTATTTAATGTGCCGGTAAATCTATCGACACGAAACTTACATACATGAGCACATTCAATTACTACTGGACTGATCCGGGATCGAACCCTCCAACTACTCAGTTTGGCAGGGATTGTAATATTTCGTCTGCTGGCTAGCGTCTTGTAACTAAAGCATTTAATTTCATTGAAATAGTTATACTCCATAGACATCAAATGACCTCAGTAGCACGGGCAGTTAATGGTTCACAATCTATTTCTAAGCGAATACAATTCCGACTGAGAACAATTATAATATGAGGGTCATCTAATGAGACGTCTGACTCCATGGCTAAATTGTTAATGTGCTGGACTCTGGTCACAGGAGTCCCGGGTTCAATTCACGGCAGGGTCGGGACTTTTAACCTTAAGTGGTTACTTTCGCTGGCGCGAGGCTGGGTGTATGTATCGTCTTCATAATAATTTCATCCTCATCACGACGCACAGGTCTCCTACGGGCGTCAAATCAAAAGACCTGCATCTGGCGAGCCGAACTTGTCCTCGGACACTCCCGGCACAAAAAGTCATACGCCATTTCATCTAATGAGACAGCTCCATGCCGTCAACTTTCAGTGCGTTAAAATACTCCTGCAGAAGAAATTTCTGATACTGGCTGCTGTAGATATACATAAGAATTAAGGTGAATATTAATTTAAAAATTATCATTATTAGTAGTAGTACCGGGCGAGTTTTCCGTGCTGTTGGGAGCGCGCAGCTGTGAGCTCGCATCTGGGAGATAGTGGGTTCGAACCCCACTGTCGACAGCCCTGAAGATGGATTTCCGTGGCTTCCCATTTTCACACCAGGCAAATGCTGGAGCTGTACCTTTATTAAGGCCACGGCCGCTTCCTTCCCATTCCTAGGCCTTTCCTGTTCCATCGTCGCCATAAGACCTATCTGTATCGGTGCGACGTAAAGGGAATAGCAAAAAATGTAGTAGTAGTAGTAGTAGTAGTAGTAGTAGTAGTAGTAGTAGTAGTATTTCTCAATCATAATATGAGGGCCGATGACCTTAGGTGTTAGGCCCTTTAAACAACATGCAACAAGCAATCGTAACATTGTATTTCGAGGAACATGGACACTAAATACCTATAGTATATGCTAAGTCTAACCTTATAGATGAGTTGAAAATTATCATATTTCGACAACGATGAAAGGTAGCAGGTAAAATCTACTCGCTGAAGTACGCAAAGCTGATGATCGAAGGTACCTCTTCGTCTTAACAGAAATTATCAATAACATTTTGTAGACCGAAAGTAGGACAGCGTGACTGCGGCTCTTTTCTGTCTGAAATTACTACACAAAGCAACACAATGGATCATCAAATGTTAGGTAACAGTGACCTGCACGTCTTCGGTTCATTGCCTACATACAGTCTACGCTTTTGGCCTAAGACGTGATACCGGAGTAAAACACTGCCTTATATGATCAATAATAATTTGTAAGGGTCAACAGCCACGGCAGGTGGTAGTCCATGATTTATCATTACTATATCACGCAAATAGGGACTGATTGTCGAGGTGCTAAAGGAGAGCTCGGTTCACCCGGAAGGACGTGGGTTCGATTTCCCGTCAAGAAATGAAAGGAAGGAAATGAGATATCCGCTTCCGGAGGTGCACATGGCCCTGAGGTTCACTCAGCCTGCACCAAGAATGAGTATCAGGATAATTCCTGGGGTCAAAGGCGGCCGGGCGTAGAGCTAACCACTCTACCCCAACATGTGCCGACGTTACAGAGAGTGGAAGCCTTTACCGTCCAGCCCTCCAAAGAACTTCATGGCCTGTACGGAGATTACTTTTCTTTTTGCCTTGCTGTATCACGGAAATGCGGTCATAGCGCCGTAACTGAGGCCACGGTGGCTAGCCTCCCAGTCCTACACGTTTCCCCTCCTATCATCGCGACATTAAATGGACAGAAAGTGGAAAATTCGGAATGATATATCAAAGATGAATTGAATAGATTTCCCCTTGATGGGATAATTTTTTCAGGGTTTAGTACCATGTAAAACTGTCCAGCATGTACTCTCCAACACGTGAAGAATGCACCGTAATATCTTCATTGAGATTTGAAGCTTTCACAGGAGATATCTCCCTTGTGTCGGGCTGCTTGTTTATTTGGTCAACGTAGTAGCCTTGGATTTAGATGGCCCCGTGTTCGATTCCCGACCTGGGGTGGGATTTTAAACTTACAGGATTAATTCCCTTGGCTCACGGACCCACAACGTACACACTATGAACACTATCATCAACCACAGTAACACACAGCTTCCCATACACAGTATATGCCACCCACCCTCGTCGGAGGGTCTGATTTACAAGAGCTGCGTCAGGATAGCAATATTTTTACAATTATTATTATTATTATTATTATTATTATTATTATTATTATTATTATTACTCCATTATTTAATCCGTTTATCCTCCAGGGTTCGTTTTCTCCTCCGGACTCAGCGAAGGATCCCACCTCTACCGCCTCAAGGGCAGTGTCCGGGAGCGTGAAACATTTGGTCGGGGGTAAAACTGGGGAGGATAAGTGGGAAACCACGGAATGGCTGAGGCGGAAATTGAACCCTCTCCGCTCCGTTAGCTTCCTAAGGCTGAGTGGACCCCGGCCCAGTACTCGTACCACTTTTCGAATTTCGTGGTAGAATCTGGAATCGAACCCGGACCTCCGGAGATGGCATCTGATCACACTAACCACTCACTACACCTCAGAGGCGGACAGCAACAGCTACATGAAATTATCACCTCCCTTGCTAGCAGTTACGTTTTCAAGACCGAGTGTATCCTGCTCTAGACGCTCAAAACCAGTCTTAAATTATTGCACAGCCTGAAATAGACTGAGAACCAACCAGGCAGGAAAATACGAGACCGCGGTGGCAACACCTTTCAAGGAGGAGACTTTTCACTCGTGATGAAGACATTAAAACAATTTAACCTCGGCCCAATAAATATCGACCATTTCTCCTCAGAGGTGAGCGAAACTAATCCAAAGGTGCGTGATTAATACCATTCGCCGTGTTCATAACACAAATTTCGAGAAGCAATTTCAGTCCCCTTGGAATATAAGGGAGTAGAGGGTTATTTCGTTACGTAAGGTTAGCTGTTAACTGGTTTACAAAAGTGTGTAATTTGTGTTGCCGTGTTGAACGATTTAATCATTCCTGTTCACATCTCACCAGCACTACGTCAGTGTTTCCATCGATAGTACGCCTTACACATTCCATATTTCATTTTCTTGAATTATTGCCTGGACTTCACTTTATAAGGACCTCTCACAATTCCTGATGGATGCAGCACTGTTGCACCAGTCTCTTGGCATAGACCAGAGCAAAATGTAGCTTCCACCGAAGTCTCAGTCTCATGTATGGCTATGACAGTATGGAAGTTACTCGGCGTGCGGTGCTGAGTGATGATTAGTGAAGGTCACAGTCCCGAGATACATAAGTACAGAAGTTTTTCATTATATTAATTACTTGTAAATATATTTTTCGTCATTACTGGTTTATATTTACTCTCTATCATTGACAAGTGTATGCATCGTAAACAATACTGTACACATATAAGCATGTTTTAAGTTATTTGCTAGAATCTGAGGATGTACTTGTAGAAAGAAACATGTCATTTATATATATATATATTTGTGTGTATTTTTACAGGTATGTTCATAGTGTTGAAATTTATATTGTAATTACAATGTGTTTGACAGAGTGAAAAGTTTTTCTTGCCACTGATGCTTTCACGGCCCGTACTTACAGACATGATATAGGCTTTTGGGCTTATGCCGTGTCAAGAAAATAAGGTGAAATTCTTTACGTTTCGCAGAGCACAGTATAAAATTTGCTTGGCTCGATATTACTCAGTTGAAATATACCATTGGGGCCAAAAGGAAATGACGGGCTAGAATTTGATCATCATTTGAGCTTTGTAGCTGTCAACATTTAATGACGTGCTTTGACAGAATAATAAAAATGTAATGTCGTATGACTTTTAGTGCCGGAAGTGTCCGAGGATATGTTCGGCTCTCCTGGTGCAGATCTTTTGATTTGACCCCCGTAGGCAACCTGCGCGTCGTAATGAAGACGACACATGCACCCAGCACCCCCCCCCCCCTCCAGCTGAATTAACCAATGGTAGTTAACATTTCCGACCCTGCAGGGAATCGAACCAGAGAACTCTGTGACAAAAGGCCAGTATGCTAACGATTTAGTCATGGAGCCAAACTGACAGAATAGTGAACACAGTCTCTGCCATGTGAACACATCTTACGTCATGGTGAATCTATCACTATTTACAGAGTCTCTTCTCCTTACTGGCTCCGAACTAATGTATCATTCCAGACGGGGCCGGTGATAGCAGAAGTATGCTGGGGAGCCGCAATTTACTGGAGCTCATACTTTGCCCCGGACTATAAACGGCGAGTAGCCGGCCCCGTGATATAGGGGTAGCGTGCCTGCCTCTTACCTGGAGAACCCGGGTTCGATTTCCGGCCAGGTCAGGGATTTTTACCTGGACCTGATGGCTGGTTTGAGGTCCACTCAGCCTACGTGATTAGAATTGAGGAGCTATCTGACGGTGAGATAGCGGCCCCGGTCGCGAAAGCCAAGAATAACGGCCGAGGGGATTCGTCGTGCTGACCACACGACACCTCGTAATCTGCAGGCCTTCGGGCTGAGCAGCGGTCGCTTGATAGGCCAAGACCCTTCAAGGGCTGTAGTGCCATGGGGTTTGGTTTGCTTTATAAACGACGATTCACTCCTCTATGGCAAAACACAAGGTAGTTAGAGTACAGGCAGGGATCACGCGCAGGTCTTCCCACCACGCTTGGCCGTCAGTGACGTCATCGGTACCCTCAGCGCCTTGTCTTCTGTATAAGGTAATATACAGCTGCGAGCTATTCTGTTCCAGTCACAAGTTAAAGGAGAACTTTATTGATATTTTAACATCACCTTAAAAAAGGCATTTCACTTCACTATTACTTTAGAGTAAATTAGGAGATCAAATACGGCGTGAATCAAGCAGCGTTTCTGAAGGATTTTGGTCTGTATAAATGGTTGTAATAATGCTAAGACTGTGATCGGAGAAGAATGGATATTCCATATATTCATGTTCCCAATACCTGGGATAACAATAACAAGGGGCTTTAATTGTTTCAGACTCGAACATTAAAACTTGATGACTACAAGGAGTAGGCTCTATGTCCATTGTTACAAACAATATTAGGAAGCTATATACACTGTCAAGAACACAAAGAGCAAATGTTAGGAAACTATAACTGTCCACAACACAAACAGTAAATTTTCTCCAGGAACTGAGATTTTCCATGTTAATATTAGATAAGCAATATAAATGAATGAGCTTGTATATTAACATTGTGAGCACTAGTTTCACACACAACATAATAAACTGTCTTTCATAAAAAATTAAGAGGGGTGTTATATACAAAGAATAATGCTGATACTATCATTTAGACTTTCATGGCCGTGTAACTATTCATGAGTTATATTTTTTGGGCTTATTCCTTTTGAAACGTTGAGTGTGTTTACAATTATTATTTACACGGCATAAGCCCAAAAAATATAACTCATGAATAATGCTGATATTATTTTTAAAAGATGTTATCAAACACACTTATCTTCTTTCTTTTGATACACCACAGTAGTGTAGGTGGAAAAAAGGGTATAAATTATACTATGGGAAAGAACTGAACGAGGGTTCTAACATAATCACATACCTTACGGATATGCTGAAGAAACTCGGTCTCTTGAATAATTTACTTTTGTTTAAAGCGTTCATCCGTATAAAAGAAAGGCTTCTCACGAAGAAACTTGCAAATTCATGAATTCTGGGGAATATCTTCTTCAGGATATCCGTAAGGTACGTGATTATGTTAGAACCCTCTTTCAGTTCTTTCCCATAGTAAAATTTAAACTCCTTCTCCATCTACACTATTGTGGTGTACTAAACTGCATCAATTGCATCAAACTGTCTCTAGATGTGTTTGAAATCCAACTTCTAACCTTGCTGTAGGTAGAGAAACTTTCTCTCCATAATCATTTTCTATGCCGAGGTGGTTCTTCTTTTCCCTAAAAGCTATACAGCCAGTGAAGTCTTTAAGCAGATGATCACGATCCCTCGTTTCATGATTCTCCTCGAGCTGTTCCACTAGCTCTACAGGGGCTTTGACGAACCCTTGATCACCCGCCGGTAAAGAATAAGATGTTGTGGGCTCAACGCTGGCCTTAGACTGGCACACGATATCCGAGTTTTGATCGACTTCATCATCAGCGTATGATAATATATTTGCACAGAATGTTTCTTCTGTAATCTTATGGAGAGCAGTTGGAATTTCTTATCACCTCGGAAGCATTGAGGCTGCGTCATAAATGTCGGAAGATGATGGTCACAAATTCTTCCGAATCCTCGAAACTGAGAAAAATAGCTTTCAATAATGTCTTGATTGCTTCTTGCTGGCACCGTTTGTTTAGGTCAGTGGCTTTAGGGAATAAATGAAAGTGTATGTTTCGTTCCAATTCGTGCCTGCTATTTGTGCAACCTGAAATGGCGCAAGAAACTATACTGAAAAGTGTACATTATTACTGCTTCTTAGGTTTTATCACATAAAATAAACACACAGAGTTTCGTATACACCATAGATATGTTACGATCGTGTATTATTAGCTCCTAGCTTCTGCGTGCACAGCGATTCTCATTCGAATTACCTCTACCTCATTCAGGGCAGCTTCAACACGAGGGTCCTGCGTGACGTCACAGCTCTGCTTTGTTACTGCGCATCTCTCCCGTGATCCCTACCTTCTATGGCAAAAAGCAAAAGCAACGTAACGTTACGTAACAACGAAAACATCATTATAAACAACAGCAAGTATTTTTCACTTGAACACTTGCCGCTGAGTTGAGTCCCCAGGTAGCTCTAAACCCTCATTGTGTTATTACTAGAGCTCGGGTATTTAAGACTTCAAATCGTCCAAATATGACCCCAAATTATTAAATATAACCAAAAAATTCACTACATTGGTTAGTGTGATTACCTGTCATTCCCCGGAGGCTTGGGTTCGATTCCCGGCTCTGCCACGAAATTTCAAAAGTGGTACTAGGGCTGGAACGGGGTCCACTCAGCCTCGGAAGGTCAGCTGAGTAGAGGTGTGTTCGATTCCTTCCTCAGCCATCCTCTAAGTAGTTTTCCATGGTTTCCCATTTTCCTTTCAGGCAAATTCCGGAATGGTACCTAACTTAAGGCCACAGCCGTTTCCTTCCCTCTTCCTTGTATGTCCCTTCCGATCTTCCCATCCCCCCGCAAGGCCCATGTTCAGCATAGTAGGTGAGGCCGCCTGGGCGAGGTACTGGTCATCTTTCCCCGGTTGTTTCCCCGACGCTCCAGGACACTGCCCATGAGGCGGTAGAGGTGAGATCCCTGGCTGAGCCAGAGAGAAAAACCATCCCTTGAGGTAACGGATTAAGAAAGAAAGAAATTCAGTACGTATGGCTCTATTTTAAAATTTATATCAACTGAGCAAGTGGTTATGCTGTTTCAGTCACGTAGATATCAACTTGTATTCGGGAGATAATGGGTTCGAACCCCACTGTCGGTAGTTCCGAAGATGGTTTACCGCGGTTTCCCATTTTTACACTAGGCCTTAATCACGGCCACGGTCACTTTCTAGACGTTTTATCCCATCTGTGCCTATTTGTGTCGGTGCGACGTTAAGCATATTGTAAGAATAAAATTATGATAAACAGTATCACGCATCACGCGTCGTTATCTCACACGATACAGCTTCCTGGAAGGCACACCGGAGATGAAGATTTCGAAGTCTCCATAATATACAGTACAGGTTGTACTCAGTCACTCACAGTCCAATCATCATCTGCACTGCTGTGTAGAGCATTGTAGTTTTATATGTCTCTCCATATTGTATTCATAATCACCGAGCGTCTGGTTTCACGTTGAACTCGAACCACTGAAACGTGAATTTTCGTTTTAAAAGTCATTCATGCATTGACGGGGATTCAAACCGCGGCCGCGTTGGTGACATATCACACGGCAGTCACGCCCCAAATACAGGTTGTGAGAACAATGCATGACGTAATGTTATTAGAAGCTTTAACTTGGCGCCTGGCGTCATGCTGTTTAGACACTGGTGACGACATGACAGTCAAACATTGTCAATGTCGTGACAAGCAATTACCACCCACAGTTCCAAAACAGATGTCTCCAGCGTATTTTTATTTGACCTAGAGTTGCTACTGGACTTACCTGTCGTGAGAAAATAACTACAGAGAGGCGAATGAAAGCTAATTCGCCATTTGTTGCACGATAATTATCGCAAAAAACTTGGACAATACATGTTTTAACACAGAGTACGTACACACAGGGTGGACCTAAAGTCCCGTCACCTTCATAAATTAACAATAATAATATAATACGATTACAAGGCTCTCTCGGTCTTCTGTTTTAGATATAAGCGATGGCTGATGAAAGTGACTATACCATTGGAGAACACATTGTAACAACCACTGGGGTTCATAAGAAATCAAGAAAATGAAAGATGATTGAACGGGAGCGTACAGAATTCCAGTTTGCGAAGAAGAGAGTATATAAGTCTGTGGTAAGACCCCAACTACAGTATGGTTCCAGTGTATGGGACCCTCACCAGGATTACTTGGTTCAAGAACTGGAAAAACCAAAACCAAAGAAAACAACTCGATTTGTTCTGACCGATTTCCGACAAAAGAGTAGCGTTACAAAAATTTTGTAAAGTTTGTGATGGGAAGACTTGGGAGAAAGGAGACAAGCTGCTCGACTAAGTGGTATGTTCCGAGCTGTCAGTGGAGAGATGGCGTGGAATGACATCAGTAGACGAATAAGTTTGAGTGGTGTCTTTAAAAGTAGGAAAGATCATAATATGAAGATAAAGTTGGAATTCAAGAGGACAAATTGGGTCAAATATCCGTTTATAAGAAGGGGAGTTACGGATTGGAATAACTTCCCAAGGGAGATGTTCAATAAATTTCCAACGTCTTTGCAATCATTTAAGTAAAGGGAAGGAAAACAGCAGATAGGGAATCTGCCACCTGGGCGACTACCCTAAATGCAGATCAGTAGTGATTGATTGAATCGGACGAGAGCCTTCTGGAAAGAGAATACTTTTGCATTGGGAACAGAAACTATTTGCTGCTGAAGCGTAAAAGGTAAACCAATAAGTGGTAGATCATCAACAAGAGGGTAAAATTCAGAGAAATCACGGAGTCAACGGAAGGATCACGGAAGAAGTCAGCTCGCTAAAGAGCCGTGGAACTGGGTATACCCCAAACAAATGCGTGAGCACATGAAATTTGCTTTCAGGCGGATTTCAAAAGCAATGTTGAAAAAAATGTCCTACAGAACATGGCGACGTCCAGACGCAGTTTTTCAAGGTAACAGACGATTTATTATAAGCTTAGATAAGGGCAGAAAATTTTCTGTAAGTTAATTAGATGACAGCTGAGCACGACTACAATAATTATTTGTTATTACTTGTACATAAGTCCGACTCGTTGGCTGAATGGCGTTCTGTTCTGAAGGTCCAGGATTCGATTCTCGGCCGGGTCGGGGATTTTAACCTTCATCGGTTAATTCCAATTGCTCGGAGGTTGCATATTTGTGCTGTCCCTAACATCGCTGCAACTCACACACACCACACATAACACTATCCTCCACCACAATAACAAGCAGTTACTTACACACGGCAAATGCCACCCATCCTCATCGGAGGATCTGCCTTGCAAGGGCTGAACTCGGCTAGAAATAGCCACACGAAATTATAAATTTTACTTGTACATAATATCACCATCTCTCAACCACTGACAATTTTACGGTACGTAAACAATATCGTACATATATTCGAATAATAGTGATTTGATAGAATCTGAGGATGTTCTCGTAGAACGAAACATGTCATTCTTTGTTTAATAGTGTGCATTATTTTTACAGGCATGTAAGTGTTTCCAGAGACTGAAAAGCTTTAAAGTTACGTCTTCATTTTTCGACAGATCGAAATTTCTTTGGATTCGATTGGTTTCACGAGTAAATGGTTATCTAGAAATCGTTTGCTACGTGTTGGCCTAAGGTTCTGTACGTTAGGAGGATTTGGCCCAGTTTTAAGGTAATGGTTAGGCCACACCAAAGTTAATAAACAATGTTAACGAAACAAAGTTAGTAAACAATGTTAATGAAAACATATCTCAACATGTTAATAAAACAAACTTCTTCATCATTTTGTCCACACCGAAATAGCTGTTTGTGAGGTTACAATTAATATGATGAGAAAGAAGAAAATAATTACAGATGCAGCTTACATTATTTTAGTGAGTACAATTAGAGTCTGCCTCTGTGGTGTAGGGGTTAGTGTGATTAGCTGCCACCCCCGGAGGCCCGGGTTCGATTCCCGGCTCTGCCACGAAATTTGAAAAGTGGTACGAGGGCTGGAACGGGGTCCACTCAGCCTCGGGAGGTCAACTGAGTAGAGGTGGGTGGAAGTGGTTTTCCGTGGTTTCCCACTTCTCCTCCAGGCGAATGCCGGGATGGTACCTAACTTAAGACCACGGCCGCTTCCTTCCCTCTTCCTTGCCTATCCCTTCCAATCTTCCCATCCCTCCACAAGGCTCCTGTTCAGCAAAGCAGGTGAGGCCGCCTGGGCGAGGTACTGGTCATTCTCCCCAGTTGTATCCCCGACCAAGAGTCTGAAGCTCCAGGACACTGCCCTTGAGGCGGTAGAGGTGGGATCTCTCGCTGAGTCCGAGGGAAAAACCGAACCTGGAGGGTAAACAGATGATGATGATGATGATGATGATGAGTACAATTAGAGAAAAGCTCAGACGCGAAATGTGGCAAAGAAAAATACTGCGAAGATGAGTAGAATTAAGTTTGAAAAGAACACTTATGACAGAACTTTTAATTCATGCTGCAGCAGGCTTTCAAAATTCTCTTGAGAAGCCCCCACATGGCTTTCATTTCTTGCTGGCAGTAATTTAGTCCGAAATAGCATGTAATGATACAGATTATCGGAAAGTCGGCTCCACTGATGACAGGCTATTTTTTTTTATAGATAGGCTATAACTGGTGACATTTCACTTTCATACCTATTTGTCTAGAGTATCAAAGAAAGCAATTTCAGTTATTTTGTCTGAGGTGTTTGAACCTTTATACAACTATATCAAGAAATTGGTAAAGCTACGCAATAAAGAAAATCTTCATTTAACCTAGTTGGAATAGTATTAGTTTGATGATATACAAGCGATTATGGGAGGTTATCCAGCAAGGAGCGAAGCTGGAAATGAAACTACATTAGAACCCAGCTGAAAGAATATCATACGAATTAAAGGTACTGTATATTAGAACTTTCGCTTGCGATTTGATAGTAAATTTTTAGAAGAAATAAGAAATCATCGTATACCGCGCTACGATTTTGCGCGCTTTAATTGTACGAACCGAAATGTTTATGAAAACACGAAAAGTTAATGAAAAGTTTCATTTTCACAGAAGTTAAAGAAATTTCGTTTAACAACATGTTCGAAAAGTTAATGAACACGCTATTTTGTATAGTAACATCCAAAAATGTTCATAAACATTGTTGATTCACAGTGTTAACGAAAACATCTTGGTGTGGACGCACCTTAAGGTAATCCTATGCGAAAGGTTGTATTCACTGTAGTGCGTATGCCGAGCTGAGTGGCTCAGACGGTAAACGCGCTGGCTTTCTAAGCCGAAGTTCGCTAGTTCGATTGTAGCTCCGTCCGGTGGTATTTGAATGTGAGGTTGGTAGCCATGATGATGGTACTCCGTGGTTTCGCATTTTCATACCAGGTAAATTCTAGGACTGTACCTCAATTAAGGCCACGGTTGCTTCACCCACTCCTAGTCCTTTGTTATCCCATTGTCTCCCTAAGACCGATTCCCCGCCAGGAAGTCCGAAAATTTAAGAAACGGGATTTCCACTTCCGGAGGTGGATATGGTCCTGAAGTTCACTCAGCTTATACCAAAATGAGAATCAGGTTAATTCCCGGCTGCTAAGGCCGTCGGGCGCAGAGCTAACCACTCTACCTCAACGAGTACCGAATTTTTTTAAAAATTTTAAAATGCTATTTGTCCGGGGCGTCGACCTATAGAGATCTTTTGCCCCTACTTGCACCATATAATATGAACCTACGTGTAATTGGAATTGCGGAAGTGTAGAGTGTGGAATGTGAGGAAAGGAACGTTATGGACGACACAAACACCCAGTCCCCAGGCCAGGGATATTAATCATTTACAATTCAAAACCCCTGGCCTGGCCGGGAATCGAACCCGAGGCTGCCGGGTGACAGGCGGACGCGTTGCCCCCTACACCGCGGGGCCGGACAAGTGGCGAGGTCACGGGTAGTGGAAGCCTTTACCTTCCACCCCTCCAAGGCCCTTCGTGGCCTGTACGGGGATGAACTTTGTTATTTGTTTCCTTGTTGCTTCATGTCGCACCGACCCAGATAGGTCTTATGGCGACGATGGGACAGGAAAGGCCTAGGAGTTGGAAGGAAGCGGCCGTGGTCTTAATTAAGGTACAGCACCAGCATATGCCTGGTGCAAAAATGGGAAACCTTGGAAAACCATCTTCAGGGCTGCCGACAGTAGGATTCGAACCCGCTATCTCCCGGATGCAAGCTCACAGCCACGTGCCCCTGACCGTACGCTCAACTCGCCCGGTGTTATTAGGAGTAGTAGTAGTATGTGCATCTGTGGGGATTGGTGCTGTGTTGTAGGTAGATGTGTATTAGAACAGAGACATTCACCGAGCCCGAAAGCCTGATACATAATTTTGTAAAATACCCCAATCTGTCGGAAATCGAACCCGTGACCCTCTTAATCGATGACAAATCCGCTGATCATTTAGTCAAGAAGCCGCACAGGGAATATCTAAATGTACCTCTCCTTGAAACTACATTCACCATTTCTGTTGAAGAGCACTGTCCAGAAAAGGTGTTCTGCTCAGTTGGCTAATATTAGCCCTCTACTCTCACGTCACCAGGGTAACATGTCCCTGGCATCGCGACGCCAACATTACTCAGCGTCGACACATCCAATTTCACGACAATTAGCCTCTCTAGAATGCAAGTAACTGCCTGTCTTAATTATCCGGGTGACTCACGGAGAGTAACAATACAATGGCTGCGCTATTAGGGCCTAATTGCGACACACAAGGAACTGACTTTCAATTCCACATGGAAACGATGTCAATGCTACTTGATCAGATTGAGTGCATTTAGTTTCAGCGCAGTGCCATTGTCTCGTCTCTCCTCGCTGACATTCAACTGTGAAATGAGACCACAAAAATTACCTTCGCTGTCACACAGGCTATCAGCAACATTTTCATTTCACCATCTGTCTATGCAGTAGGGATGAGCTGCAAACGGAGCTGCGATGAGTAGAGACTGCTGTTTCTTAAACCGACAGTATCGACCCCAGAGTCGTCTCAGTCTATCAGGTGTTTTCGGAACTGCTTGGATTAATATCTTCACGCCCCTCTCCCGATTGTGGTACGATAAATACGCGAAAATGAGTAGCCAGCAAACAGTAAGCATTGTTTTGGGTTATCACAGTTGCTAATAGAGATTTTAGGCATAATAATAATATAACGAGCGAGATGGTTGTGTGGTTAGGGGGCGCGCAGCTGTGAGCTTGTATACAGGAGATGGTGGGTTCGAACACCACTATAGGCAGCCTCGACGTTGGTAGTTGCAGAGTGGATCTGACCCCTAAGTGGCCACGGCTGGTCCATAGTCCAACAGCTCGGAACTCTGACCGGCCAACTGAGCAGAGGAGAGGTGACCACGGCTCTACCGTAGCCGTACGCCTCTGCATTCGGGAGACGGGACAGGGCTGGACTTCACGGCTGGTCCCAACTGTCGGCTGTCCTGTTTTCCGTGGTTTTCCATTCTCCTGCACTAAGGCAAATGCCGGCACAGTTCCTAGTTTAGGTCACGGCAACCAACCCCCTCACCTTCTCCGAGTATCTCCTTCACCGTAACAAATCTCCCGGCCTGAGAGACGGCGTCACTGTCTAAGAGGTCCGCCTCCCCCTTCAGGGGAGGAATGAAAATATTTTAGTAGTAGTAGTAGTAGTAGTAGTAGTAGTAGTAGTAGGCAGCCCTGAAAATGGCTTCCCGTGGTTTCCCATTTTCATACCAAGTAAATGCTGGAACTGTACATTCATTTAGGGCACGATGGCTTTCTTCACACTCCTATCCCTTTCCTATATCGTCGCCATAAGACATCTGTGTCGTCAAAATTTATGAACATTTGAATGACAATATTTGAATTTTTCTTGACAGAAAACCATTTTACCAAATACAACTATTGTAGTTCATCTTGTACCGACATGTGTGTAGTAGCTATTAAAATATCATTGATGTCACATGAGTATTTTCCAAGTTTACCTTTCTGACAGTTTAGAGTGTGTATTTTCAGCCTTAAAAAACATTGCAAGGAATGAAGTCATAAATATTTAACCATGAAGTACAAGTAGTAACCAATACGCTAATAACAATCTGCAATGTTAATTCATTGCACATGATATTTTTTGTCCGCCTGGAATAAGTATTTCTGTCCAAATTATGATGGCAAAAATAGTGGTTTTCTACTACTTTGCTGTGGTCTTCAAAGATGTGTGCCCTTAATTCTATCAAACAAGGTGCTAATCAACTTGTTTCTGCCTTGCAACGAGCTATATGTCACCTTACTGCCTCTGACGAACACATGCTGTCACACTGGCCACTATTTAGAAGGGGGAGGGGGGCTGGGGGGATGTAGGGTGACCAACCGTCCTGCATTTTAAATTCTTTTATAAATTTCCCGCGCCGTGACATCATTTGTCCCACAATTGTTTCGTTTCCTATCTGAACGAATTTTCACAATACGCAACTGTCCTGCCGTCTAGCTTCAACTAAACGCAGCCTAACAGTTCCCAACAGTATGATCTTTGAAAGTGCAAAGAAGTGTGTTATAGCATCTTTGGAGAAGCGTTCCGGAAGCACCTTCGACGTGGCTTGTGTGGCCATTCGATAGCACGACGCGCATCGACATGCACGTGTTGTAATAACTACTGTTTTACTTTTGTGATTTTTGTAATTGTTTCGGTGTCAGATATTGATGACCGTATTTCTACCTCGTCACAAAAAGGAAAGCCATCATTAAATCCGAGAAGACCAAAGGGAAAAATAAACGCGTATGTGCACATAATGCAAAGTGGGAAACCAATACCCCATAATTACTGTATCTCCTGATCCATATAACGACCGCAAGACATTTTGTAAACTTTGCAAGAAGACGATTAGAATATCGTCGCTGCCGGGACAAAACCTCCTATGTGAAATATTTTAGCTTAGAACTTTGGCCACTAAGGTTCTCTCATCTAAGGTGCAATACTGTGTGAATATGGTCAAGGCATTCTTGCTCTTCATAATGTATGTGCTGCGGGTCAGTATATCTCCAAAAATATTATCACATAGGAGGTTTTGTCCTGGCAACGACGATATCTCATGGATGCAGAATCTTCAACCCTCAGGCTGGAAAAGAAATTGTGCGGTAAATTTGAAGGAAATGTGTTTTTCTATATATTGCATCAATAAGAGAACTCTTGGTCAAAAAGAAGGGAATGTGGCAACACGATGCTTTTGAAAAAGTTAATTTTTTGTTGTTTTAAAATTACTGCTAAAAATGTAGCTTGTCCCTCAAAATTGCAGGAATGTCCCCCTTTCTTGACTGTCTTGTCCCTCCTTCCTTCCTTCAACAGTTTGTCACCATGGTGGGCTGAGTGCAGTGTTGGTGCGGCCCATCGCCAACTGCTCGAGTTAGAAAGGCCTGCTTTACACAGACTATTCATTGGACTGCAGACACCAGCGCAGGCAGACTCCCAATGGTTTCCACTCGCCACGGGTTTAATGACAAGCGTCTCGGTATAACACTACGATAATACGATGATGATGATTATGATGATGATTGTTGTTGTTTAAACATCTAGACCATCGGCCCCTAATGCTACGAAATAAAATGACAATTTGAAAGTCCAAAATTCATCCACCGACCAGAATTAAAAACGTGACGATGAAAAATGAATAGATGAATATGAATTTTAAAATAATCAGCGGATCCAACTCAGAATACAGAAAATTAAAAAATAATTCCAAAATCGATCCACTGACTATAATTCAAAACAATGATGATGAACTTAAAACAATCCCCCACAATGCCCCAGAAACTGTCTTAAAACAATAGTATTATACTGACAAAGGGACTGCTTCCAAAGCACAATCCTGAATCAGTGATGCTTGTTCTCTTTTTTTTCTTTTTTGCTAGGTGTTTTATGTCGCATAGACACAGATAGGTCTTATGTCCGACTCGTTGGCTGAACGGTCAGCGTACTGGCCTTCGGTTCAGAGGGTCCCGGGTTCGATTCCCGGCCGGTTGGAGGATTTTAACCTTAATTAGTTAATTCCAGTGGCACGGGGGCTGGGTGTATGTGTTCTCTTCATCATCATTTCATCCTCATCACGACGCGCAGGTCGCCTACAGGAGTCAAATAAAAAGGCCTGCACCTGGCGAGCCGAACCCGTCCTGGGATATTCCGGCACTAAAAGCCATACGACATTTCATTTCAGATAGGTCTTATGGGGACGTTGGAAGAGGAAAGGCCCAGGAGTGGGAAGAAAGCGGCTGTGGCCTTAATTGAGGTACAGTCCCAGCATTTGCCTGGTGTGAAAATGGGAAACCACGGAAAACCATCCTCGGGGCTCCCGAAAGTGGGGTTCGAACCCACTATCTCTTGGATGCGAGCTCACAGCGCTTGTTCTGTAAAGGGGTCCAAAATCAAGGTCAACGGCCCCACATAATGGTACTTACCGCTAGTGAAGTAGAACCATGTTAGGCCCATTTCTCATATAGCGGTACTAAGAACAAGAAACGTAGACTTACGGTGCTCCGCACATTATGGTACTATTCACAAATATTGTACGTCGCACAGGTAACACAGACCTATGATATTTCTCACATAATGCCACCAGCCATAGGCAACGCAAATATATGGTGTTCTTAGGTGTACTAATCACAGGCGCCGGTATTCCCGTGGTGTTCCTCACATAATGGGTACTGAAAAATGAAATGGCGTATGGCTTTTAGTGCCGGGAGTGTCCGAGGACATGTTCGGCTCGCCAGGTGCAGGTCTTTTGATTTGACTCCCGTAGGCGACTTATGAGGAGGAAATGGTGATGAAGACGACCCATACACACAGCCCCCGTGTCAGAGAAATTAACCAATGACGGTTAAAATTCCCGACCCTGCCGGGAATCGAGCCCGGGACCCCTGTGACCAAAGGCCAACACGCTAACCATTTAGCCATGGAGCCGGCCATAAAGGGTACTAATCACAGGCAATGCAGACCCACTCTGTCACTCGTACAGTGGTACTAATCACAGGCAACACCCAGACCCGTGGTGTTTCTCACATAATGGTAGTGATCACAGGCAACGTAAGGCTGTGGTGTTCCGCATATAGTTGTACTAATCACAGGTACTGTAAACCCACAGTGAACCACTCTCTGCTGCTAGTAATCACAAACCTATTGTGTACCTAACTTAGTGGTACCACTCGTAAGTAGAGGCGACCCATGGTGTTCACCGCGCGATGGTGCCAATCACAAGTAGCTTCCTAGTTCTAATTCAATCATCCCTTGCTCGTCCCTTTTAGTCGCCCCTTACTACAGGCAGCGGATACCCTGGGTGAATTCTTCGTCTGCGTCCCTCACCCACAGGTGGTACGATAGTACGACCTGGCCAATCAAAACACCTTCTCGCAGTGTATGTGGCCGTGGCCGCTTTTATTCCCATAATTCCCTCGCTGTGATGATGGCAAGGTGATGGTGACGACTAGTTTGTTTACGTTGATCAGCTGGTGAGTATATCAATGATCGAATCCAGCCCACTTATATAAGTTTGTCTGACAACCTAAAATAGAATTAAATCCATCAAAGTAATAATTACAACTCGAATACGAAATAACACGATCCTTTTTGCGTTTTACTATGAATGATTTCAGGTTGTCATGCTGAAATTCGAGTCAGTACTCTTATTTTTTCCACGTTTACAATTACGCAACCGATAATTTTGTATAAGGTGTTATACGTTTCAAGCTGTGTTAGCAGAAAAAATGAGGATCAGGGGTATTCGTTTACGTGCTATAATATCATTGATGAGTTATGAAGAATTCTATCAAGTCAGCGATCATTGATCTGCATCTGTAGCCCAGCTGGGCCGCCCAAGCTTTAGTGGCTCTGATGACAACTTATGTACTTGTAATTTATGTAACTTTGACAGATATATCGTGGTAAAAGACTTATCGCAGATTTTACAGGTTTTCATGATTCTTAAATATAAATTTGTATCGTGAGATAACAGAAATTATCCAAATCAACGTACTGACCATAAATTGATGCTATTCAAGGAATCATTCTCCCCTCAATTACGCAACAAGATATCCTAAATTTAAGAAATTTGCATGATTCCCAAATACTGAATTTGTATCGTGTAAATAGTAGAAATAATGTGACCACATCTTATCGCAAAAGCAATTGCTAATCAATTATCATATTTACCAGATGGCAGCACTTTCGCAAAAGGGTGAGGCCCTCAGCGGCCATACTTTTCGAGAATGCATTCTGATTGGCCACGTCGTATTACCGTAGTGCTATACCGATACTCTTGTGTTTAATTTCTGTCATAACAATATCACTTCCCAGCACCCACCGTACATGGTTACAAGTCGTATATAGTTACATCTATAAATGTGTATTTAAATCACTGGATGCTGGAAACCACTTTTCTGCAAGAATGCCTGCCTGTTACAGCAATTAGTTCCGTTTGTTACGGTGGCTTCTTGGACAGTTACTTCATAGATGGCAGGCCATGCGATCAAAATGAGATAATGATGAGAAAAAGCTCTGAGCAAATCTAATTATACCAGTTGATTTATTCACGAGGGGAACTTGGACGTTAGACAAATTTGTAGATCTAGCAGCAAAGTTATAGGCAGAGCTCGGAGGTTGAATGAATACCTAAAAATTGCCTAGAAGACTTGTAAATAAGACCTAAAAATATCAAAAAGGACATAAAAATGCGGTCGGCGGTTGAAGAGTGAGCTTCGGCTGGTCGGACAGCTCTGCACTCCGACCTACAAGAATACCACGAAAGGATATTTTGATTATAAATGCAGTTGATGAATTACATTTCATTACATTTAAACAGGCTTTCTTCTTCTTCTTCTTCTTCTTCTTCTTCCACCGCTTTTTCCCACATATGTGGGGTCACAGGTGTGAACTGAGTAGCACACGTGAATTTGCTCCTGTTTACGACAGGATGCCCTTCCTGACGCCAACCTTCATTACTGCATGCAGTGTGTTGTCTGAATATGAAGAGGAGAGTGCTGGGACAAATTACTCTCCCCGACCTAGTCGAGAATCGAACCCAGGACCCTCTCAACTGGTGACCACTCAGCCAATGAGTCGGACAAATTTGCAAACTAGATTTGTTGGTCTGAATTTTATCATATACCAGTATTTACTTTTACATAGAGTAACAGTGGAAGAATAACTGGAAGAAAAGCTCCATGACTTTCGAAAAGGCAGATCTACACACAATATATTTACTATGACGCAAGTGACTGAAAAATGCTGGAATTAAATAACGACTTGCTGATTGCCTTTAG
Source organism: Anabrus simplex (assembly GCF_040414725.1). Classification (NCBI taxonomy): domain Eukaryota; kingdom Metazoa; phylum Arthropoda; class Insecta; order Orthoptera; family Tettigoniidae; genus Anabrus; species Anabrus simplex. Next base: position 71,857,236 of record NC_090265.1, on the reverse strand, counting down.
TGATTTGTGGAGGAATGATGCAGACATTGTACACGAACTGTGAGAGTACGGTGAAGATAGAGCTAGGGATGGCAAAGTGGTGACAGGTCTGCACTGAGCAAGTGCACTGTCACCACCATCGTTTAATTTGCTGGACAAAATTGAATGAACAACAAGTACAGAGTGGGCCATATATTTATTTCACTACAGAAATTATTTTACAAATATTTTGTTAAATCACCTATTTCAACTAATGTTTGAATACAGTCTCAAAACTAACAAATCTGAATATTTTCACCATACTCGTATAGAGTATATGACACAAAACTTTACTCTTTGTGATATTCAGCAAAGCAATATCTGTGAAGTGGAACTTGGCATGTCTCACAAGCCATTGCTGTCTTCACCTTGCAACAAAGGGCACATCTCTTAGCTTGCCCGTTTATGATGAGATGACCTTTATGTGTCTCACGAGCAGGTTTGCTTATCATGTTGGAATGTCGCATTGGTCCTAGTGTCTTCGGAGGGGTGTCATACTTCTAAAGAACTGTCTCCCGAGTCTTCATCTTAGTTACCTTCAGAAGGTGCGATAAAAAGATCGGCACCAACAACGTCTAGTCTCCAGCTTCTCGACTATCTCTGTCACAGAAAAATGCCGTGTGCTGAAAGACAGATGTTGATATAAACGACGATATTCTGTGCACAATCCTAACAGAAACAAAACCTAGGGTGCTTCATAAACATATTAGCTATACCTTGAAATGGAACAGAAGTAACAAACATCACACTGACATCAAAAATATTTTTTTTGAATCTGATTTTGATATTTGGACCCTTTCCTGAATAATTTTGTATCAGGGTATTAAATAATTGACATAAATCCATATTTTTAAGCATTATGTGTCACAAACGTTCGAATTATTTTGGTAATAAATGCCTAACAGATTTCGAACATGTTTGTAGGACTTACGTCCAATGGGAACTTCCGTGCCCACCTGAAGTTTTTCGTATCATAGAATCACATCAAGTGCGCATGAAAACGATCTAGTGACACTGACATCATTGCACACCTCGGTATGATCTTTTTAGCTAATACTTCAATTACACATATGTTAATGTGCTCATCTTCGGAGCTTGTGATGGCAATCCAAACATCCTTCTTTCCTGCAACTGTCAACAAGATGCGCGCACGCATAAATCCTCATTGTTGTGTCCATTTCTTGCTGACATTGCCCAGGCATATTTAAAACATTGTAGATTCCTCTAATAATTAAATTTTCAAGAGATCACTATTTCAAGATGGAGGGAAATATCCCTTCAAGTACAGAAATATACTGAGAAATTGCAGTTGAGCAAAAAGGGGACATTTTCTTAAAACTGCAAAGCTTCACCTTGTACTACGCAACATTAGTACCACGAGTCACCATTTGGAGGGCAGATATCTAGGCGCGGTATGACTGTCATTTGTTTCTATCGCACGGACGACGAGATTATTATTATTATTAATATTATTATTATTATTATTATTATTATTATTATTATTATTATTATTATTATTATTATTATTATTAAAATATATCGCAATTGGGAAACATCCCGGTAGCAATAATAAGGTAAAGTTAAAACGTAATTGAATATTGAATTTTCACGACCGCATTGTAATTGAAACAGACTTTCAACTGGTGTCCGGCTGGCCATTTTTGTTCCGTACTTAACATCTCTTCAACACGTACTACATGTACGTAACACGACCTAATACGTTGAAAGTCTGTTTCAATTAAAACGTAATTACTACTAGTTTAACATTCCAAATCCAGCATCATCATATACTGTACATAGCGCAGCCAACTTGGGAACTAGGGACAAGGCGATTGGTGTAAATTGTTAGGTGCGGCTAGTGAAAAAACAATTGAAGTGGGGTCAAGCAAAGGTGTCTGGGGGCACAAGTCCCGTCCCCCCGCCCCCCCCCCCCCCCCCCCGGCTGCTAGGCTTCTAACATTCCGTAGGGAGATAGCAGCGCCTTCTATGTTGGATAGTGGTGAAAAATAATTAAGTACAGTACGTCGTATAAAGACAAAGCCATTGATCTGGATTGGTTACGTGCGGCTTATGAAAAAACAAATTGCTCTGGGCAGCTAGAGTCCCAGATCGGGACTGCAGTGCATGTTTCCACATTGTTTCCTACACAGGTCGTATTTACTTGCGTTTTTATTCCGCGCAGGTTGTTAACAGAATGTCCTTCTCTTGATTGGAGGGAATGACGTCATATCCGATTATATGTCAGCCAATGGCAATGCTAGTAGCTGATCAGGGAATGGATAATGGTACGTGCTACACTTCATTAGGTTAGAAAGTAAATGTATTCTGGGGGCGGGCTGATGGGACCCTGGTTATCGTAATGAAAACATGTATCTTCTAAACGGAATTCCGCTTAAGATTATCATCATTTATTGCCTATTTAATCCTTTTAAATGTCAGAACATTTCATTCGTGTAACTTTAAACTTCCAGTTGATAGATTATGTCCTACTGTAGGAACTTAAAAAGCCAACAATGATGTAGGTAGTGACAATCATTCATGACATTTAGCGTCGACTCCATGGCTAAATGGTTAGCGTGCTGGCCTTTGGCCACAGGGGTCCCGGGTTCGATTCCCGTAGGGTCGTGAATTTTAACCATAATTGGTTCATTCCTCTGGCGCGGGGACTGGGTGTATGTGTCATCTTCATCATCATTTCATCTTCATCACGACGCACAGGTCGCCTACGGATGTCAAATCAAAAGACCTGCATCTGGCAAGCCGAAGTCCTTGGACCACCACCGTCTCGAGACGGCGGTTTCCTCGGACACATCCCGGCACTAAAAGCCATGCGCCATTTCATTTCATGACATTTAGTTATAAAAAGACAATATTTTTAAAAAGAGATAATAATTTTTGAGATTTAAGCATAAAGAGAGAAGACTATGACATTTGGAATTCAAGCCAACAAATAGGGAAAAACATTCGTTTATAGGTAGGGGAGTTAGGGACTGGAATAATTTACCAAGAGAGATGTACAACAAATGTCCAATTTCTTTGCAATCATTTAAGAAAAGCAACAGATAAGGAGTCTGCCACCTGGGCGACTGTCCTAAATGTAGATCAATGTTAACTGATTGAAGTACATTCAGTGTTTAACCCTAACTGGACAATGGGTAGCACTTTGTGCCACAAATTAAACTTTCCTTCTGATAATCAAAAATGAAAATACTGGTCATTGTCATTTAAGTTGTGCACAATCATCTAATTATTAGCAGTTTCAGATCATTAATTCCTAAGTGGGACTGGTTTTCATAATGATGATGATAACATGACTGAGGTCAGGTCAAGCCATGAGTTATATTCTTCACCAAAATCATATTTTAAAAGAATCCATTTTCTTCAGCTGTCTTGTATGAAAAATCCACGTCTTAGCTCCATAGAAGAAAACTTAAAATATCAGACTGGATAATCACCTTCTTCTACCGCTTGTCCCACATCTGTAAGTTCGAGGGTGCGAACTGTGTCGCAATGTGGATTTGGTCCTGTTTTATGGCCAGATGCCTTTCCTTACTCCAATCTGATACGGAAGGATGTAATCACTATTGCGTGTTTCTGTGGTGGTTGGTAGTGTAGTGTGATGCTTGAATATGAAGAAGAGAGCGTTGGGACAAACACAAATACCCAGTCTCCCAGAACCAGAAGAGTGAATCAGACGTGATGGAAATCCCCGACCCGGACGGGAATCGAACCCGGGACCCTCTGAACCGAAGGTCTCAACGCTGACCATTCAGCCAATGAGTAGGAAACGAGACAGACTGATTCTCCCACAAAAGGGACAAATTTATTAATTCAACAATTTGCAACGCGATGTGTCCGACAAATTCCAAGTTATTTGAATCATTTAAGAAAAACCTAGCTAAGCAAATCATAGGAAAACTGCCGCTTAAGCGATAGCACAAAGTGCAGATCCGATAGAAACGCAACGTCTTGAAACATCATCCGAAACTGAGTAAGCTAAGTTCAGCAAGCAACTTAATAAGGAAGATGTATCTGATTTCCTTCCTTCAAACGACATGACAGCGCCAGAAGCAAAGAAATTGGATTGAGAGGTCACGCCAGGGCGATCTTCTTGAACCTGTACTTGTACGGTATACTCAGCTATTATTACCATGACAGTAATGCTTGATGTCATGTCAGACTGAGATAGTATCTCAATTAGTATGACCCAGTGTACATATAGTAAACATACTTATCAGTAAGGTAACTAACTCTCTTTAACCTAACGGGCAATACTTGTTGTATTTACATTAAAGATATAGAATAATGAATCATTACTGGCCTCCTCTGCAATTTCATGCTCCTTGGATCTCCTCCTACAATCCTTCATTAGAGTAAAATTGTACAGTGTTTATACTAATATCTTAATCATAACAAAGTAGTGAGTCGACGGTACTACTGATGGAAGAGATAGTGAGATTGCGTTGTGCGAGACAAGATCTGTCAAAGAAGATAAATGATAAGTCATATTGGTTGTATATACAGGGTGGTTGGAAACAACGGTATATGAGCGTTTGGTCATACTGATAAATATTTGTTTAAAATAATTCAGTATCTCTCGTCGTTGTTGTCATATAATCAGCTCCTGAAATTAGCCAATGAGATAGTTTGGCTTGAGAATTCAAATGGAGTTTGTGAGGCGGTGTTAAAAAATCCACCATGCCGAGAAATCAGCATCAAACACATCGTGGTTTTTTGCTGCTGTCACCGTAGCGAACTTGCTTTGGTGCAATCCTATCACCTCGGAGGTCCATGTTCAAATTCCTCCCCTGGAGAAGTTTTCTCTTCGATTCGTGGTTTGGGTTTAACAAACGCTACTTCGTAAATCCCGTTTGAATTCTTCCACGAAGCGATCTGATTGGCTAAGTTGAGCAGCTGATAAAGCAAGACCAACTACAATTACATCAGACCGTAACCGAGAAGAAACATGGCGGACATCGGTGGGTGACATGAGAGGTCAAGGGTAAAATTATATATGGTTATTCTGAGTCACCTAAAGAAATCATCACAAGTCAAACGTCATGAAATGCAACTTATTAACTCAAAATACGAATAGTTATGCACCAAAACCAATATTATCATGCAATGGTATTTGTAATTTCAGAGGAAAAATGACGAAGGGAATTTAATTATTTTAACAACGCCAGGTTGAAAAACACACACACTATAAAATATTTTACGTACGAAATTTCGGACAAATAAGATAAATAGATGTCACCGGATAACCCTTCTGTTTTGCTAGTGGCCTTACGTCGCACCGACACAGATAGGTCTTATAGTGACAAGATAACCTTAAATGAAATACCATAAAACATCCCAGAGCCCATTTCGTAAAACATGCAAACAATTGCATTTCTCGAACAAAATTTCAACTCGCCACAATCCACCTCATTTCAACTCACGAGAAATGGGGTTAGATTTCGTTTACGTACCTCCGTTGTAAAACATTGAAAAGATTCAATTACATAATTCTTGTACCCGTTTAAAGTGTTTCATACCTCAGTCGTAACTCTGACTCACGATTTTTCGGATATTTCCGTGACTGATTTCATTTTATAGTTCGGTACGTTGGCTGATTGGGGAAAATGCTAGGATAGGCAACATTAGGAAACCTCAGAATTTTGCGTGGCACCCTAACTGGATAGACACCTATTATGGGTATAATATCTTCCCTAACAATACATTTGATATCAAATGATTAATACACACAATACTACTATCACTTGCTTCGAAGTTCTCCCTATGAATGCACCTAGCCAATTTAGGTACCTTAATAACAAGTCTGTTGGAAGTCTGAACACTGAAGTTTTTGCTCTTCCCCTATAATTGGACTTATATCCAGGCACACAGCACATGCGACCCATCTAATTAAACTATAAACATACCTACAGGTAAGTGAAAATATGTTGCGAGAAGAACATGAGAACAATCACCTTTATCACCACCGGAATTGTTCGAATACATGCGCTTTTTATGAACAAACAGCTTCTTACGGCACTAAAAATGAAATATCGTAAGGCTTTTAGTGCCGGGATATCCCAGGACGGGTTCAGCTCGCCAGGTGCAGGTCTATCTATTTGACCCCCATAGGCGACCTGCGCGTCGTGATGAGGATGAAATGATTATGAAGACAACACATACACCCAGCCCCGTGCCATTGGAATTAACCAATTAAGGTTAAAATTCCCGACCCGGCCGGGAATCGAACCCGGGACCCTCTGAACCGAAGGCCAGTACGCTGACCGTTCAGCCAACGAGTGGGACCTTACGGCACTGAAAGAAGCCCTATAGCATATTTGATGTAATACACAGGTATAATTTTCTATTAATAATATTCAAATTTACGTAAATATTCGGTAACACGACTTACACAAATTGAAACAAACCCATGCTACTACTCCAACTGCCACCCTTGTGGGCAGTTTCGATAGGTCGGTTAAGGTCTGAGGTAGTGTAGTTGTTCTTGATAAAGTGACAACGGTGCGAGATATCGAATTATTTTTCAAATGATTTCTCAGGATTGCCAACATTCTAACGCTCATTTACCTGGTCCACGTTGTTTCCGACCACTCTGCATATAAATAAATCATGCCATGGTCCTTTCACTATAATAGGGCTCTCGTTTATGTAAAGTTTTTGGAAAATATTGGGTAAGAGCTCCGTGTGTGTTTTGAATGTGTACTTGTATTAGCGCCGTCCCGGGTCATTAACAAAATGACATGCCCTCCAAACGAAATTGTCAGCATAAGTGAACATATTTTCAAGGAAGACAACAGAATGGATAATATGTATACAAATTTAAAATATTATAAAGGAAAAATGTGCATTGAAATACATAACACTTCAAAAGTCAATGCAGTTTTGCTTGTTGTTTGATTTACCAATATAAAGGTTACTGGTGAAGAGGTGAGCAAAGGCATCCATCACGTACTCATTGTTTATGAATTTTAAGAGTTCACTTTCAATATATGGTAGAGAAAAGCCCTGTAAGCTTTTTTTAGAAAGTAAGTTTCAAGCTAATAATTCTGCGATAAGACCCCAACTCAGATATGGTTTCAGATCTCCTGTTTCTGATATTACTCTCGCATTGATGCCTTGGTTAACACTGAAAACTTGTGTAGATGAATGAAAATCCACAACCTGTTTCCAGTCATTTGACCGGGTCAAGAATGAAGACCCCATCTAGCGGCGAGGATAGGAATTCTGCCGGCTGCCGAATCCTGTCGTACTCTTCTGGGGCAATGACTGGCAAATGAAATGTTATTGGAGAGTGTTGCTGGAATGAAACATGACAGGGAAAACCGAAGTACACGGAGGAAAACCTTCCTCGCCTCCACTTTGTCAAGCACAAATCTCATGTGGAGTGACCGGGATTTGAACCAAGGAACCAAAGGTGAGAGACCGCCACCTGAGCCACAGAGGGTCCTACTGAAATATTGTGTAGATAATATTCGAAATTTCTCCTGAAGGGGAGATTCGATCTATGGACAAAATATTTTGCAGCTCAGACATCTCAGTTACCCTATCTTCGAGTGGAGATACATATACATTGAGAGGACAAAGACGAAACACGTCATATCCGGTGTCAACAAGAACAATGAGGCCCCGTGTAGTTACTTCTTATCTCCAGGCAGGGATAAAGCCATGCTCGACCGAGCTAATGCGCTATACTTCTTACGCCTGGCACACGTTTTATTGTAGGCTGAAGAATAGCAGGTGTAATTTGAACACGCTCATTAATGTGGGAGCACGCGTAGTGCAGATTGGTTAGGAGACGTATGGCAGACCTTGGCTCGAGCGAGGATCGTCTACGCTGGCGCCTTGAGATTACATGCGGCTTGCTGGCCTTGTACCGGCTAATGCCTCATTTACATCTTCTACTACATACTGACAAGCAATGCTCTCGTCCGACCACTGGCACTCGCTGGATCAGCAGTCGTAGAGGATAATAATAATAATAAGAAGAAGAATATTGAACTACATAAAGACATAAAATCAATACCGATACACATATGTTCATACCCAAGAAGCCAACAGAAAGGAATTTAAAACTGAAAAACGCATGGACGCAAGAAAGAATACAGGCCCAAAATGCAAGGATGAGGAAGTTTTGGGAAGATAAGAAAGATAAGAAGAACAAGAAAACCAGAACTAAGTAATGGTTGTACGTGTTCCTCAGAGAGCGAAACGGAATAATAATAATAATAATAATAATAATAATAATAATAATAATAATAATAATAATAATAATAATAATAATAATAATAATACGCCTAATGCCACATTTTAATTAATGTAATACTTTTTCACCTGTCCCTTGGCAGAGGCCAGGGCAAAATATAACTTCCACCGAAATCCCTGTCTCATCCCTGGCTGTGACAATGTGGAAGCTTCTGGGGTATGGGTAGTGCTAAGTAATGGCATTCGGAGCCCGATCAGTGCGTCTGAGTGTTACGAAAGGTGTTGCTCATAGGATTAGTCATGCTACAATTGCACTGTCTGGCCAGGTGAGGAAAACAATGGCAAACTGATTCCCTCCTCATCTTGCCTAGTAGGTCTATGCCTCATTTTGACGCCAATATTGGCTTTCGCGGTTTCCCTATAACCGCATATTGGTGCTATTCGAGGATCCAACCAGCCTCTGGGCTGATGACCTAACAGGTAGATGATGATAATAATAATAATAATAATAATAATAATAATAATAATAATAATAATAATAATAATAATAACATACATACATACATTATCATTATAGACTGTTGTGCCTTTCAGCGTTCAGTCTGCAAGCCTCTGAGAATTTACTAAACGTCGCCACAATCCTCGATTTGCAACTAGTGTTGTGGCCTCATTTAGTTCTATACGTCTTATCTTTAAATCGTTAGAAACAGAGTCTAACCATCGTAGTCTTGGTCTCCCTCTACTTCTCTTACCCTCCATAACAGAGTCCATTATTCTCCTAGGTAACCTATCCTCCTCCATTCGCCTCACATGACCCCACCACCGAAGCCGGTTTATGCGTACAGCTTCATCCATCGAGTTTATTCCTAAATTAGCCTTTATCTCCTCATTCCAAGTACCCTCCTGCCATTGTTCCCACCTGTTTGTACCAGCAATCATTCTACCTACTTTCATGTCTGTTACTTCTAACTTATGAATAAGATATCCTGAGTCCACCCAGCTCTCGCTCCCGTAAAGCAAAGTTGGTCTGAAAACAGACCGATGTAAAGATAGTTTTGTCAGGGAGCTGACTTCCTTCTTACAGAATACTGCTGATCGCAACTGCGAGCTCACTGCATTAGCTTTACTACACCTTGATTCAATCTCACTTACTATATTACCATCCTGGGAGAACACACAACCTAAATACTTGAAATTATCGACCTGTTCTAGCTTTGTATCACCAATCTGACATTCAATTCTGTTGGATTTCTTACCTACTGACATCAATTTAGTCTTCGAGAGGCTAATTTTCATACCATACTCATTGCACCTATTTTCAAGTTCCAAGATGTTAGACTGCAGGCTTTCGGCACAGCCTGCCATTAAGACCAAGTCGTCAGCATAGGCCAGGCTGCTTACTACATTTCCACCTAACTGAATCCCTCCCTGCCATTTTATACCTTTCAGCATATGGTCCATGTAAACTACAAACAGCAAAGGTGAAAGATTACAGCCTTGTCTAACTCCTGTAAGTACCCTGAACCAAGAACTCATTCTACCATCAATTCTCACTGAAGCCCAATTGTCAACATAAATGCCTTTGATTGATTTTAATAATCTACCTTTAATTCCATAGTCCCCCAGTATAGCGAACATCTTTTCCCTCGGTACCCTGTCATATGCTTTCTCTAGATCTACGAAACATAAACACAACTGCCTATTCTTCTCGTAGCATTTTTCAATTACCTGGCGCATACTGAAAATCTGATCCTGACAGCCTCTCTGTGGTCTGAAACCACACTGGTTTTCATCCAACTTCCTCTCAACGACTGATCGCACCCTCCCTTCCAAGATGCCTGTGAATACTTTGCCTGGTATACTAATCAATGAGATACCTCGATAGTTGTTGCAATCCTTCCTGTTCCCTTGCTTATAGATAGGTGCAATTACTGCTTTTGTCCAATCTGAAGGTACCTTACCAACACTCCACGCTAATTTTACTACTCTATGAAGCCATTTCATCCCTGCCTTCCCACTATACTTCACCATTTCAGGTCTAATTTCATCTATTCCCGCTTCCTTATGACAATGGAGTTTATTTACTATCCTTTCCACTTCCTCAAGCATAATTTCACCAACATCATTTTCCTCCTCCCCATGAGCTTGACTGCTTGCAACACCACCATGATGATTTCCTTTTACATTGAGAAGATGTTCAAAATATTCCCTCCACCTCTCCAGTGATTCCCTGGGATCTCTTATGAGTTCACCTGAATTACTCAAAACACTGTTCATTTCCTTTTTCCCTCCCTTCCTAAGATTCTTTAGTACTGTCCAGAAAGGTTTCCCTGCTGCTTGACCTAGCCTTTCCAGGTTATTACCAAAATCTTCCCATGACTTCTTTTTGGATTCAACAACTATTTGTTTCGCTCTGTTTCTTTCATCTACGTACAAATCCCTGTCTGCCTCGGCCCTTGTTTGGAGCCATTTCTGATAAGCCTTCTTTTTACGTTTACAGGCTGCTCTCACTTCATCATTCCACCAAGATGTTAGCCTTTTCCCATCTTTACACACAGTTGTTCCTAGGCATTCCCTTGCTGTTTCTACTACAGCATCCCTGTATGCCACCCATTCACTTTCTATATCCTGAACCTGCTTACTGTCTACTGTTCGAAACTTCTCACTAATCATATCCATGTACTTCTGTCTAATTTCCTCATCCTGGAGATTTTCTACCCTTATTCGTTTGCAGACAGATTGCACTTTCTCTACCCTAGGCCTAGAGATACTTAGTTCACTACAGATCAGATAATGGTCTGTATCATTGAAAAATCGCCGAAAAACTCGTACATTCCTAAAAGATTTCTTGAATTCAAAGTCTGTTAAGATATAGTCTATTATGGATCTGGTACCCCTAGCCTCCCATGTGTAGCGGTGAATAGCCTTATGCTTGAAGAATGTATTTGTAACAGCTAAACCCATACTAGCACAGAAGTCCAGCAAACGCTTCCCATTCCCATTAGCTTCCATATCTTCCCCACATTTACCAATCACCCTTTCGTATCCTTCAGTTCTATTCCCAACTCTCGAATTGAAATCGCCCATTAGCACTATTCTATCCTTGCTGTTGACCCTGACCACGATGTCACTCAATGCTTCATAAAACTTGTCAACTTCATCCTCATCTGCACCCTCACATTGTGAATACACGGACACAATTCTTGTCCTAATTCCTCCCACTGACAAATCTATCCACATCATTCGCTCACTTACGTGCCTAACAGAAACTATGTTGCGTGCAATGGTATTCCTGATAAAGAGCCCTACCCCAGACTCTGCCCTTCCCTTTCTAACACCCGTCAAGTACACTTTATAATCCCCTATCTCTTCCTCCTTATCTCCCCTTACCCGAATATCACTTACTCCTAGCACATCCAGATGCATCCTCTTTGCTGACTCAGCAAGTTCTACCTTCTTTCTTCCATAAGCCCCATTAATATTGATAGCTCCCCATCGAATTCCATTTCGTTCGCCAAGTTGTTTCCAAGGAGTCCCTCGCCTGTCAAATGGGAGTGGGACTCCATTACTCCCATAGGTCCGAGGCTTGCTTAAAGTGTTCTGAGCTCGGTAAATTCATGAAGCAGGATGCTGCCCTACTTGCACATAGTCCAAGTGAGGATCTCTCCTCTAACGGGTTATGGACCACCGGTGAATTGTGTAGTCCTGGCCGCCTGAGCACAAGGAGGGCCACGACTCAGAATATGTCCGAGATGCCCACTCCCATTCCATAGCAACTGGTATCCCGACTCTCAGGACCACTTACTAGGCCACTCAGCCGTTGCCCATGGTTCACGAACTAGGACGTGACTACAGTAATAATAATAATAATAATAATAATAATAATGTTCTTTGGGTGCTATCGAACAAGAGGCGCCGGAGAGTGGAATTTCGACCCTGATACGGGTTCCTTTACGAGTCATTACTAGACTTCGGATTTAGGCAAAGATCTATTTTGTTCCTGAAGGGATAACTTAACATGAAGATGTATTTAAATGTTTTATGGTTTTGTAAGGTAAGAAACGGTAGTCTTATAGTGCCTAAATCACCCTACCGTACGTAAACTCCGGCTCAGGCACACCTCTGCGGAGGTTTGGACCTGCCATCGGGCAGAATGCACCCTTATAGTGCCTAAAGTGCCAAAATTGACGTTAAAAATTTGCCTATATTCCTGTAATCCATATATTTTATCCCTTAATCCATTAAAATGCTTTTAATTTATTCCGAGTGATAAAAAAAATAATTCGCGATTCGATTTCATTATCTTGATCAGTATACTCCTGAAATCGTTTTCAAACAAAATCTTATAAAGCGAGTTTTAGAACTTCTTAAGCTTCCTTAACAACCTTCCTCTGTAAACATGTGCGTAGTCTGTGTGTCAGGAGGCGGAAGACAGTGTCCATTGACCTGATGAAAACACAACTCTCAGTTTCCTTCTCTGAGAACATTTCAGTGTGTCCGTTTGATCAGTGTGTGCATTTTGCCGAAAGCGTCTTTATTTAAACAGTGATTACAGGAATTTCCCCATTTTGAACCGGATTATAAAATAATATTCTGTGAGGTTTGTAGAAAAGAGGCGAATGAAATTTGTTTTATATTTCCCCTAAAGAGATCATAAATTTAGCACAAAAAAATGGTATTTGAATACGTAAAATTGAATCTGCCTAAAATGTATTTTAGAACCCAATTTTTCATATTTGAGAGCCTATTTTAGGCGCCTAAAATAAAAATTTTAGCATCTAAAAATCTGAGATCTAGTTATTACGAATAAATCAACTGACACTAAACTTCAATTGCAAGCACTCTAAAGTAATTTGACTACGCCAAGATTGAGAACGAGAGGCAAGTTATTCTAGATGACAATGTGTGTTGTATGTTGGGTATTCAGACCGAAGGCTGGTTTGATCCTCTGCAGCTTCGCCAACAGCTGTCATAAATAGCCTAGGCGTCACTGAAGAGGCGTACTAGGGAAATGAGGAGTAAGGTAGTTTCCCGTTGCGTTCCTCACCGAGCCAGCCGTTGCTATTACATATCAGCCTGTCAAGCCTACAGAAATGCATGCACCAACCGACCCTATGAGCGATATTTTCACACCATTCATAGCAGGGAGTGGCTGCATAAGCAATGGTATTACTAGCATCACTCATACCTCAGTCACTTTCATATTGTCAAAGCCAAGGATGAGACTGAGACAGACCAATGAAAAATGAAATGTCGTATGGCTTTTAGTGCCGGGATACCCCAGGATGGGTTCGGCTCGCCAGGTGCAGGTCTTTCTATTTGACACCCGTAGGCGACCTGCGCGTCGTGATGAGGATGAAATGATGATGAAGACAACACGTACACCCAGCCCCCGTGCCATTGGAATTAATCAATGAAGTTTAATATCCCCGACCCGGCCGGGAATCGAACCCGGGACCATCTGAACCGAAGGCCAGTAAGCTGACCGTTCATCCAACGAGTCGGACAGGTCAATGAAAGAGACAAATTTGATATAGCCCACCCATACCAGAAGACATAGTGCACTGTAAACACGTTTCTCCTCTGCCATAGCCTAACAATACCTCGTAGGTAATGAAATGGCGTATGGCTTTTAGTGCCGAGAGTGTTCGAGGATATGTTCGGCTCGCCAGGTCTTTTGATTTGACTCCCGTAGGCGACCTGCGCGTCGTTGATTAGGATGAAATGATGATGAAGACGACACATAGACTCAGCCCCGTGTCAGCGAAATTAACCAATGATGGCTAAAATTCCAGACCCTGCCGGGAATCGAATCCGGTACCCCCGTGACCGAAGGCCAGCACGCTAACCACTTAGCCATGGAGCCAGAAACCTCGTAGGTCAAAGCTAAGTATCCAAGCTCTTAGGTCTTTTTCAATGGTGAAATTACCAGTGTTTCACTTGCATGAAGTCCATGTCACAATATTGTCGAGTTCCTTTTGCAGTCACTCACAATCCTGCGACATGTTTTCTTTTCTTTTCACTACGACACGTAAATGCAATTAATGAATTTTCTTATTTTCAGAAGAATCAATCTATCTGGTATTCATTGAAGATACGAGTAGTATCCATTCTGGTATTTTCAGTTTTTCCGCAAGACAGCTGAAGAAAATCGATTCTTTTGAAATGTTATGTTGGTGAAAAGTACAACACATGCCTTGAACAGTAATTCACTCCAAAGGTTCAATTATTAACCAACTCAACCCCAGAGTCGTATTATCATCATTATGACAGCAAAAAAGTTGTTTGGTCACACTACGCAACGCGGGGAGTGACCGCACAGAAAGATTCTTGGAAATGTTCCGGGGAAGAGGGATCGTGGACGTGTTTCCCACTCGATGGGCTTGTCATTTGGATTGTTACAACTTTCCAAGACGCTCGTTGGGACACCACTACTTGCGACCTTTATAGGACAATGCAGTGACGGTGCACATCCACTACTATAGTCGCGTGGATACGGGGTAAGAGATGCGAGGGGTAAGCATGGCACCGCGCATGCGCCTAGCTCAAGTCTCAAGGCCTGACAATAAACATTGGTTCCGTTCCTCTTGCGATCAATCAATCAATCACTACTGATCTGCATTTAGGGCAGTCGCCCAAGTGGCAGATTCCCTATCTGTTGTTTTCCTAGCCTTTTCTAAAATGGTTGCAAAGAAATTGGAAATTTATTGAACATCTCCCTTGGTAAGTTATTCCAATCCCTAACTCCCCTTCCTATAAACGAATATTTGCCCCAATTTGTCCTCTTGAATTCCAACTTTATCTTTATATTGTGATCTTTCCTACTTTTAAAGACACCATCCAAACTTATTCGTCTACTGATGTCCTCCCACGCCATCTCTCCACTGACAGCTCGGAACATACCACTTAGTCGAGCAGCTCGTCTCCTTTCTACCAAGTCTTCCCAGCCCAAACTTTGCAACATTTTTGTAACGCTAATCTTTTGTCGGAAATCACCCAGAACAAATCGAGCTGCTTTTCTATGGATTTTTCCAGTTCCTGAATCAAGTAATCCTGGTAAGGGTCCCATACACTGGAACCATACCATTTGAAGTGCTGCCGTGAAGTTTCAAAGTGGTGGTGTAACTGCGCTTTAGTTACACTTTTATGTAAGTACTGCACAATGAACAGTTTAATAAGAAATATGCAGGAGCTCGCGTTGTCTGTCACGACTAATGTTTGTAGCTAAGAGTGTAGTATCTGTTACTCGTGCCTTACCTACAAGCTGCCTTTGGCTTTTATAATAAAAACGTTTACCCCAAAGAAAACGTAATTAAAGCCTAAAGAGCAAGCAATTCATGATTTTTTTATTCTTTATGTTTTGCAAGTTGCTGTACGTCACACCGACATAGATAGGTCTTACGGCGATGATGGAATAGGAAAGGGATAGGAGTGGGAAGAAAGCGGCCGTGCCCTTAATTAAGGTCCATCCCAGCATTTTTCTGGAGTGAAAATGGGAAACCACGGAAAACCATCAACAATATTTATACTAATAGCGCCACTCTGGTGAAAATATCACATTTTTGGAAACCATGATTTTAGACTAAGTAGAATATTGTAATGAGCAAACGAAAATTCAACTTAAATATTGCCAGCTGTACATAAAGGGGTTTTGGAGACTAGTATGGACTCATGCAGTCTTCCCTGTTCATAAAATAGTCGATCAATACCACTTGAAGATGACAACGGCGACAACGATGATGATGGTGATGATGGTGATGATTGTGATGGTGATGGTGATGGTGATGATGATCTGTTGTCTTCAGGGGCCAAACATCGAGGTCTTGACCTCTGATTAATTGAACAATACAACTTTTTTAACGAACTAAACTGCTGCCTCTTGTATAGAGGATTTTTATTCAATTAATCACATATCTAAAATAGATATACGGTAAGTGTAATGCGAGGTGAAGCTTAAAGGTGTAAAGACTGAACTGTTTATCTTCGGTCCTCATGCCAAGCACGTGTATTCTTCACTTAAATATAAGCACTTCGTAGACGATTCACGTCCACAGTTGCGTCTCACGAACCAGCAACAGCCAGCATACGAAATGTAATTAAGCTCAATATGAAGTATGGCTCGGATTACAAAACCTTGTCTGATTCACTCAACACTGTACTTCCTGTCATGCAAATTACTCTATAAAACAATATTAGCATTCATTTCCTGTCGGTAAAATTGATGTTTAATTCACCATAACACAGTGTTTACAAATGTAATGCTCTGTTTTCCATCGGACATCGAGCCCTGGCAATACCCACCTACTTGTCCCTCATGCATGATGCACACACAGTACGACACATGATAAAGACATTCATGTTGAGTCACTGCAATGTTATTTAGATATTCATACGGTACCATAGAATATCTATTAAAGAAAATCTAAATTTTACGAAGTACTTGATCCATAACAGGAGCCGTGAATTCTTAAAACGTCAGATTTTATTCCTTGGAGAAACCCAACTCTCAGAGGAAGGTCGAATTTTTTCCGAAATGTTCAGCTTACCATTTTGGTTATCTGGTAGAGGTGTTCGTGCTTAATATTTGCATTTTAAAGCATATTGGATAAATATACTGTATGATGGAAATCGTACCTTTTCCTCCACCAAGGGCGTGTATTCCGAGGTATTTATGTGATTTCCTACTTTCTCATCAGGCAAATACTGAGGCTGTATCCATAGGCGTAATTTGATGGTGCCAAGGGGTGGCAGTTGCCCCTTCCTCCATTATTTTGCATGGAAATTAATTTTAGTAGCATTACAGATAGAAATACATAATAGACCGTATGTTTTTCGTTACTCTGTTTAATTTAGCTCAATGAAAGAAAATTGTCTTCACAAAATTGTTTTTGTATAGAAGTATTTGAAAAGTGTGTTCACTCTCATTTTGAAATATATCATTTGTTTTTTGTTTTGTTTTCTACATTTCCAATGAATTCTGCAACTTGTATTATTTTTCATGCTTGGGCCGTTTATAAAACATAATTCAGGAACACGATCGCGCAGGATGGGTTCTCTTTGGCTATCAAAAGGAGTACTGATGTTGCCTTTTCAAAAATAATGAATACCTTTAATTCAAATCGAAGGAGAAGACTTCATGTTGTGTAAAAATACGATGTGATCATATTATGTAAAGTAAATTTTAAAACTTTTGATTTTGTCTGTATTTTCTACTTGATTCTTACTTTTACAGATAAAAATAGGCCAAGTAAGAAATAAATATGAAGTAGGTCCACTTTTTAATTATGTGTGAATGGTATTTACTTTACAGATGTTTGGTTATTAAAGTTATTAACGTAGAATATTAAAGGAAAAGGGATTTTAGGAATAATTTTGTCGTCACAAATTCATCTCAAAGGGGCCCATGGTCCCCGGTAATCCCTGCCACCCCAATCAAAATGGTCAAATTACGCCTATGGCTGCATTCTAATTATGACCACGACTGCTTACTTCCCTTTCCTATCCGAACGTCGCCGAAAAACTATCTGAGCTTAGTGTGACATTATACATCATAAAATGTTATACAAAGTTTTAAAGTTACATAAATTCAATAATCATGAAATAAGGTGTATTATAAGTAGATCGTAATACCAACAGCATGAATAAGGATGATTGATAAGATGTAATTTAAACAATCTCTTACCAGTTTCAAAGTAGGCAGCTTATCAGTTTATATTACCCGTTGGAGTAGAGTGGGAGGGGGATGAAAATTATATACATCTATATTATTACTTTATTTTGATCGTATTTTGTTGTTGTCGACCAAAGAGTTCATTTTTGCCGAGCTGACTGGAGAGAGAGAGCTAGCTTTGTACTATATTAATTGTTAGTGATTTAACGTCACACAACCTCAGGTTTCGGTGACGGGACAGGAAAGGAAAGGAAAGGAAAGGAAAGGAAAGGAAAGGAAAGGAAAGGAAAGGAAGCGGCCCTGGCTTTCATTCAGACACAGCCTCAGTATTCGCCCTGATCTTAAACTAAGAAGCCTCAGAAAGCCATCTTCAGGATTGTCATAGATGGAAAATGAGTCTCTTATCTGGTACAGTGCCGGGCTGAGTGGCTCAAACGGTTGAGGTGCTGGCCTTCTGACCCCAATTTGGTAGGTTCGATCCTAGCTCAGTCCGGTGGTGTTTGAAGGTGCTCAAATACGTCAGCCTCGTGTCGGTAGATTTACTGGCACGTAAAAGAAATCCTACAGGACAAAATTCCGGCACTTCGGCGTCTCCGAAAACCGTAAAAGTTGATAGTGGAACGTAAAACAATTATTATTATTATTATTATTATTATTATTATTATTATTATTATTATTATTATTATTATTATTATTATTATTATTATTATTATTAAGGTCTATTTGGGTCCGTATGAAAATATCCCAGCAGGTCATGACGACTTGAACCACGTGGAAGTGTTCGAATAGGTTACGTCCTAGGAGTGGTAGATTTGAAGACCAACAGTAAGAAGTAGGGCTTCCCTTCTGAGCCGACCCTGTGTGAATGCGAAGGAGAACAAACCATGGCTCAGCTCCTTAACTGCAGCTCATGTCCTCTCCAGTGCGCTGTGCAAGAGCTAGTGAAGGCTAGTTTCAACGGCGGAGACCTTGGTATATACTGATCCGTTGTAATTTAAGAGAACATCCGTCCATTAAGTGGCCCTACTAAAATGAAAATCAGCAGACTGTTTCCAGTCATTCGACTAGATTAGGAATGGAACGAATGAAGCCTCCATCTAGCGGCGAGGATAGGAATTGTGCCGGCTGCTGAAGACAGTCGTACTCCTTTAGGACAATAATTATTGACTGACAGACGAAATTATTTATATTGGAGAGAGTTACTGGAATGAAAGATGACAGGGAAAATGAGTCTTTTATCTAGTACAATAAGTACGAAACGGTACCTGAGGGAAAACCCGGAGAAAAACCGATCCCGCCTCCGCTTTGTCCAGCACATATCTCACATGGAGTGACCGGGATTTGAACCACGGAACCCAGCGGTAAGAGACCAGCGCGCTGCCGCGTGATCCACAGAGGCTACTCCATGCCTCATCTTACTAGCAAAACATCAGGTGGTATCAGTTAACAAAACTTGTGTGGTTTTTTTTTTTTTACTTTACATCGTACCGACACAGACAGGCCTTATGACGACTTTGGAATAGGAAAGGCCTAGGAGTGGGAAGGAAGCGGCCGTGGTCTTAATTAAGGTGCATCACCAGCAATTGCTGGTATGAAAATGGGTAACCGCGGAAAACCATCTTCAGGGTTACCGACAGTAGGGTTCGAATCCACTAACTCCCGGATGCAAGCTCACAGCTGCGCGAGCCTAACCGCACGGCCAACTCGCCCGGTAAAACTTGTTTAGCGTCAAGGAATTTATATGATATATTAATCCTTGCTCTCATATGTTTGGTAGTAAATGCTCTCGTAATTTCTTGTTCAAGTGATAAAAAGCGAGCAGGTAAGATGTAACTCGGTTACGATCTTCGATTATAATCAGGTGCTGTCTATTTATGTTAAAACTTTCCAGTAATAACCACGTTAATTACTAATTAATATAATGCACACCCACTTATAAAAGTAAAGAATCATTTAACGGTCATCCGGTTACTAACTCCGCACATAAACTCACATAAAAAGGTATAAATAAAGAACTTTGAAGTCTTATGAGCGACGAATGTAAGGAATTCTTCAGATATGATTATTCACACCTGTCGGAAACAATCAACGTAAGTTATTAAAATACATAACCATTAATGGTTAATTATACAGTCTCTTTACGTATAGGTATTAGACATCAGCTGCTGTCGTTTTAAAGTTATGAGGCATTCAAAGAGAGAATTTTGTACTAGTGACTTAACTGAAGAAAAATTATATTGTCGTACAGCCAAACCCGATTACTAAAATAGCCTACCTTCATCATCGTACTTAAAGAATATCAAGAAGCCGTGCTGAAGGGCTTGGAGAAATTTTAAGCAACATTTCCAAGTTCCCATTCCTTTGATTAGTTCCTTTGATTCACTTACTAATTCCCGATTTCAACATCTGCAGACATAACTCAAAATGACAAACAATCTAATACAGACCCCCAATAATACTGATGTTTAGATACAACACTCGCACATAAAACCAAACAACCCACGGAACAAATAACAAATAGCCCTGAAGATAGTTTTCCATGATATCTCATTTTCGCGTCCGCCTCTGTGGTGTAGTGGTTAGCGTGATTAGCTGCCACCCCCGGAGGTCCGGGTTCGATTCCCGGCTCTGCCACGAAAATTTGAAAAGTGGTACGAGGGCTGGAACGGGGTCCACTCAGCCTCGGGAGGTCAACTGAGTAGAGGTGGGTTCGATTCCCACCTCAGCCATCCTGGAAGTGGTTTTCCGTGGTTTCCCACTTCTCCTCCAGGCGAATGCCGGGATGGTACCTAACATAAGGCCACGGCCGTTTCCTTCCCTCTTCCTTGTCTATCCCTTCCAATCTTCCCATCCCTCCACAAGGCCCCTGTTCAGCATAGCAGGTGAGGCCGCCTGGGCGAGGTACTGGTCATTCTCCCCAGTTGTATCCCCGACCAAGAGTCTGAAGCTCCAGGACACTGCCCTTGAGGCGGTAGAGGTGGGATCCCTCGCTGTGTCCGAGGGAAAAGCCGACCCTGGAGGGTAAACAGATGATGATGATCTCATCTTCGCACCAAGTACCTTAATTCATTCATCCCGGGGAAAAACTATAAATGTATATATTTTTTAGTTTTTTTAATTTGCAGTAACCCATTAAGGCAAATGCTCTCTATATTTTGACACTAAAAAGATAAGTCATTTCGTTATAATAATGAAGAAATATCCAATGTTTACTTCCATATTATTCGAGAATACAAAGCAGTCACCGGTAAGAACCAAATAAGTTGAGTTATCTTATTAATGTTCTGAATATTATTAATACAAGTGGCTTCAACCAGATAAGTCACTTTGTCTTGTGGGTAGTGTGGTATTGTGGACGTGGACATTGTTGTCTTCTAAATGAATTATGGGTTGTGAATGTGCATCGTCTTTGTTAAAGAGAACTTTTAAATCTTATTAGCTAACAATACACAAATGTGACTTTCACCACTTTGGTTTTCACTGGCCGACTTCAGAAAAGACATAATACCTGGTCCATATAGAATAAGTCACTTTCAATCAAGAACCACAGCAGATTTTTTTTTCCTTTAGGGTAGTCGCCCATGTGGCAGATTCCCGATCTGTTGTTTTCCTAGCCTTTTCTTAACTGATTGCAAAGAAATTTGAAATTTATTAAGCATCTGCTTTGATAAGTTATTCCAATCCCTAACACCAATTCCTACAAATTAATATTTGCCCCAATTTGTCCTCTGTAATTTCAAATTTATCTTCATATAGTGATCTTTCCTACTTTTATAGACACCACCCAAACTTATTCATCTACTAATATCATTCTACGCCATCTCTGCACTGACAGTCCGACTCGTTGGCTGAACGGTCAGCGTACTCGCCTTTGGTTCAGAGGGTCCCGGGTTCGATTCCCGGCCGGGTCGGGGATTTAACCTTAATTGGTTAATTCCAATGGCACGGGGGCTGGGTGTGTGTGTTGTCTTTCATCATCATTTCATCCTATTCATGACGCGCAGGTCGCCTACGGGTGTCAAATAGAAAGACCTGCACCTGGCGAGCCGAAACCGTCGTGGGATATCGCGGCACTAAAAGCCATACGACATTTCATTTTTTCTGTACTGACAGCTCGGAAAATACCACTTAGTCGGGCAGCTCGTCTCCTTTCTCCTAAGTCTTCCCAGCCGAAACTTCGCAAAATGTTTGTAACGCTACTCTTTTGTCGGATACTTGATCAATATTTTGAATTAAACAAAATCAAACCAAAACCATTATTTGAAAAGCTGTTCCACATAACGTAGAATGATTTGACTACATTTGCGGAATCAGTGATTTCGTATTGTTAGAAAAAAATGCTTGCCCTGAGAAATTTAACCTTTTGACTTATCTGGTTATTTCCTGCGAAGAGCGAATTAAGGCCACGGCCGCGTCATTCGCAATCCTGGACCTTTCCCATCCTTGCGTAGCCAAAACCCTTTAATGAATTAGTACGACTTTAAAACCACTAGCAAACAAACAAACAAACAAACAAACAAACAAACGACTGAAAAACCATAAAGACTTAAAGAGCTTAAATGTTTTTTAACATTTTCGATCGATGAAATTAAATTATGGTTTCCTTCTAGGAACCTTATTTTTTGATATAGGCCAAAGGCAGACATGTATACAAGTGGAGGCACATGCCTCCCCTAGTACACTGTCACTGCGTTGTTCTACAAAGGAGGCTTGCAGCGGTGTCTCAACGCCGCACTAGCGCCAGCGCCTTGGAAAAATGTCTATAAAATATTCCATTACTTATTTCCAGACATATATATTTTTAGTAGATGTTCAATTTGGATAATATCCAAGAACTTCGACAAGTTACCTTTTCTGAGCCAGCAACTAGAAGTAGAGAAGAATCATAGATACGACAACTTTTTGCAGTTCCAGCTTTCGTATTACAACTGCTACACTGGAATGAAACGATGGTAATTTCACGATTGAAAGAGCCTAGAGACTTAAGAGCTTAAACAAAATAATTGTTTGACGATTTCCGTGGTCAGGTCTTTTTTTTTTTTTTTTTTTTTTTTTTTTTTTACGTATCCCCATCTTTAGCAAATGAATTGGTGCCCCGCATCCATTCAACGTGAAGTCTCATGCAGCAAAATCAGCCTGAAAACAGAACCAAGTTAGGATAGCTCCAAGCACTGCTTTCAACTTAGACGCTGATGTTCATATCGCGGAAGATCCTGAAATGGTGTTTTCACCTTATGAATCGCGTAATTTAGTGCAGAGCATCCAGATTTAACCCCCAAAATATCCTAGTGACCCCAGAAATAACTGAGGGAAGGAAAATAAAGTTAGTTTAGGATAACTTCATTGTGAACTTAGTACTTAAACTTCACTGCACCTTGTTTTGATTCCCATCGCATTCAGTATTACCGAGGTATGAAATAATTATGAATAGCCGTATACCATATGGACGGATAACAGATTCTGTTATATTCTCCTGTCTCCATTACTAATTTTAAGACATCCTGTGCTTAGATCTTAAGTGGGAGATGTTCTATTTGCATAATATCCACGAACTTTTGAAAAGTTACCTTTTCTGAGCCAGCAACTACGAGTAGAGAAGTATCATAGATGTGATAATTTTTTGCAGTCCCAGCTTTAGTTTTCAAAAGCCGACTGTAAACCTGCCAAGAATTTTGTACACTACCATTATTGTATCGAAATACCTTCAAGATTAGTTCTCCTTGCAAGGTGGAAAGAGTTATTCAGTGCCTATTTCTCCGTGCACATATATGAGGGATTTGAGTGCTTGCCTGATCCGACTATAACGTAACGTAAAATAAGATCTCTAAAGCATTTTGCCAGAGCATTCTTCTCCTCGCAGTGCAGTATCCTAATCTGCCATAATGACGGTGCTAGCGTACAGAGGTCAGAGAGGTCGTACAGTATGGAACAGCTGGGCGTTTGACGCCTCTTGGCGTTCCTTGGCGCCTTGCACCATGGCAAGATGTCCGCCTCCTAACCAAGTTGGGGAGGAAAGATTCTCCCTGATTATTGAGCAAACACTCGACTCGATCTTTATGCAAATTTTTGTCTGATATGGGAAGCTGTCCCCAATGGCATGCACTCTCTTCTAGCCAGCGCAGGAGGACACGCTCTCAAAAGCGGCCTTTCAAGACGGAAAATAATTGCTCCATCCGCAAAGTCAAGGGACAAGAACATCTCTAATACATCAAGACAAAACTGCCCCAGAGCATTTTCAAGCACTTATCGACATTATTTTGTAAGTGTCATACAAACGAATCTCAACTAGAAGAATGACCAGAACCGGGCTGAATGGGTCAGACAGTTGAGGCGTTGGCCTTCTGAGCCTAACTTAGCAGGTTTGATCTCGGCTCAGTCCGGTGGTATTTGAAGGTGCCTAAATACGTCAGCCTCGTGTCGGTAGATTTTTACGGGCACGTAAAAGAACTCCTGCGGGACTAAATTCGGGCACCTCGGCGTCTCCGGAAACCCTAAAAGTAGTTGGTGGGATGTACGGCAAATAATAATAATAATAATAATAATAATAATAATAATAATAATAATAATAATGGTGGAAATATATCCAGTAGATTCTAGCACTCGCGTACATACCGAGTAATTAAGGAAGAAAATAATACAGTTAAGAAAGTTGAAGTTAATAGAAAATGGATTATAACTGAGGACAGCCGGTTATTATCACCGGTCTGTGTGGCTCAATCGGTTAACTTGGTTAACTTCAACTTGGCAGGTTCAATCCAGGCTCAGTCAAGTCGTATTTGAAGGTTCTCAAATATGTCAGCCTCGTGTCGGTAGATTTACTGGCACGTAAAAGGAATTCCTGCGGGACTAAATTCCAGTACCTCGGCGCCTCCGAAAACCGTAAGAGTAGATTGTGGGACGTAAAGCCATTATTATTATTATTATTATTATTATTATTATTATTATTATTATTATTATTATTATTATTATTATTATTATTATTATTATTATTATTATTGCCAACGGCCGCAGCCGTGTTGAAACAACGAATGCCGTGAGTTCTCCGAAGTTAAGCAACATTGGGCGTGGTCAATATATGGATGGTTTGCCACGCGCTGTTGGTGGGTGGTAAGGGAATGGAGGAGCGGAAAGGAACTGGCCACCCTACCGAACGTAAACTCCGGCTCAGGCACACCTCTGCGGAGGTTCGGACATGCCTTATAGAAGAGTACACCCTTACCTTTCTTTCTTTCTTAATCTGTTTACCCTCCAGGGTTGGTTTTTCCCTCGGACTCAGCGAGGGATCCCACCTGTACCGCCTCAAGGGCAGTGTCCTGGAGCTTCAGACTCTGGGTCGGGGATACAACTGGGAATGATGACCAGTACCTCGCCCAGGTGGCCTCACCTGCTATGCTGAACAGGGGCCTTGGCGGGGGATGGGAAGATTGGAAGGGATAGACAACGAAGAGGGAAGGAAGCGGCCGTGGCCTTAAGTTAGGTACCATCCCGGCATTTGCCTGGAGGAGAAGCGGGAAACCACAGAAAACCACTTCCAGGATGGATGAGGTGGGAATCGAACCCACCTCTACTCAGTTGACGTACCGAGGCTTAGTGAACCTCGTTCCAGCCCTCGTACCACTTTTCAAATTTCGTGGTCTCCATGGTAGCAGCTAATGGCACTAACCACTACACCCCAGAGGTGGACATACACCCTTACCTACCTATTATTATTATTATTATTATTATTATTATTATTATTATTATTATTATTATTATTATTATTATTGAATGCTGGAAGTCACAACAATACAAAGATGCATTACCCTTTCTTCGCTATGGCTGTCCGCGATGATGTAATATTAAAATGGTGTCTTTCTTTCAAACTGTCGAGTTATTTCGATGGACTTTCTCGATTTCTATGTTATACAACTGTAACGGTTTAACTCACAATAAAACACACGGAAGATATTCGACGACGCAAGGATAGGAAAGAGTTAAGATTTGAAAGGAAATGCTCGTGGCCTTAATTAAAGTGCAGCTGCAGTTTTGCACGGTGTGAAATTGGGAATCCACACAAAACCACTTTTAGAGCTGTTGACAGTGGGGTTCAAACCCAAATGCAACCTCACAGCTACATGATGTGATCGGCGCAGTCAACTAGCTCGGTGATTTCAGTCATCTGATTGCCATAGTAGCCGGGATGTCACTGTATATGGGCAGAAATACGGTGATTATCTCCCTGAATTCCAAGAGCAACGTAACCTGATTGCGCAAATTTGGAGGTGGAATGTTACTGAAAGAGAAGTATAATCATAGGAATTACGATGTTAATTTATAAGAGACTAGAACTATATGAACCAGTCAACCACAACACTCGCAGCCAGTGTACAAGTTGTTATTAAATTAATATTTGTGAAGGAACAATGAAGTAATATCAGTTAAAACTACAACACGTACTTTCAGTATTACAGACATCAACTCTTTTCTCCCTTTTTTGGTCAGTAATTAAGTACACTTGACGGTATCTCTGTACGTACACTGGACGTAGTAGAGCTGCCGCGAGTTGTTAATTACTCCAGTCGTGCCCATTTCTCGCGGAGCAATTCGCCGCGCGCGATTATCTTAGTCTAGTAGTTCGACCCCGGGAGTTCTTCATTCATAGCGAGCTGAGAACAGTCTCTTAACGCTTGATATAGACTTTTAGCTTAGTACATAATATGCATGCCGAGGAGATGTAGAGTACAGAACAAAAGTCACCAGTCGAACACTGGAAATAACCGAACCCATAGCCTTCAGATTTCACGTTCAATGTTTCCCCGATTGAGGTATAGTAGCATCATTCATTCATATTCTGGTGGTAAGGATCTGAGCTACTTCGGCCAGCACAATTTTAGAGTGCGCTCTAGTCGCCCACTGTTGATCCTGTATGAATTACTAGGGGGTACCACAAGGAAGCATCATTGGGCCTTTATGATTTCTTATGTATGTAATCGATATGAGTAAAGAAATGGAATTACAGATAAGATTTTTTGCGGATGATGTTCCACTGTGTGCAGTAGAAGCCCTAAATAAGTTCCAGGAGTGTGATCGACTGCAAAATGTTCAACAGTGTTGTAAGATGGACAACAGACAAAAGGTGTGACGGTAAACTGGGATGAAATATCAGGTTGGATTTTCACCAAGACGAAAAGTCCTCTCACTTTTAATTACTGTGCTGATGGCTGAAAGTAAATATAACGAAAAATCTCTTCGGTACCTAACGGGGAGCAGTATATGTACCTAGGTGTTCTGTAATAAAAGGAAATATCTTCATTGGCGTAATCGCATGATGTTGTAAATAAATTTGTCTCTTCATAGTTAAGGATATTTAAGGGTTGTAGTAAGAATGTAAATACCGAGCTTCATAGCTGCAGTCGCTTAAGTGCGGCCTGTGTCCAGTATTCGGGAGATAGTGGGTTCGAACCCCCACGGCCGCTTACTTCCCACTCCTAGCCCTTTCCTGTCCCATCATCGCCATAAAACCTATCTGTCTCGGTGCGACATAAACAAGTTGTAAAAATATGTAAATACATGTGTCTCTTCATAGTAATGAGAATATTTAAGGGTTGTAGTAAGGTTGTAAATAAATGTCTCTCTTCATAGTTATGAGAATATTTAAGGGTTGTAGTAAGAATGTAAATAGATGTGTCTTTTCGCAGTTATGAGAATATTTAAACGTTGTAGTAAGGATGTAAATAAATGTGTCTCTTCATAGTTATTAGAATATTTAAGGGTTATAGTAAGGATGTAAATAAATGTGTCTCTTCATAGTTATGAGAATATTTAAAGGTTGTAGTACGGACGCAAAGATGATGATGATGATGATGATGATTGTTGTTTAAAAGGGCCTAACATCTAGGTCATCCGCATCTAATGGTACGAAATGAGACGAAATGCGATGACAATTTAAAATTCCAAAATTCATCCACTGACTTGAATTCAAAACGTGATGATGAAGAATGAAAGGATAAATATGAATTTAAAGTAATCAGCGGAGCCATTTCTCAATACTGAAAGTTAGAAATAATAACAAAATCGATCCACTGGCTAGAATTCAAAATGATGACGATGAGCAATGATTACGAACAATCAGTGGATCCGACTCGCAATGCCTCGCCTTCCCAGAAACTACATTGAAAAATTAGTATTACTGACCAAGGGACTGCTTATAAGGCACAATTCTGAATCGATGATTCTTGTTGTCCAAAGGGGTCCAAATTCCAGGTCAATGGCCCCTCATAACGTTACTTATCGCTAGTAAAGTAGAACCATGGTATTTCTGAAGTTGCGGTACTAATCAAAAGCAGCGTATGCTCACGGTGTTCCAAACGTTATGATACTACTCACAAGTATTGTACGTCCCACGGGTAACGGAGACCTATGGTGTTTCACACATAATGGCGCCCGTAGGTGTACTAATCATAGCGACTCCTACTATCCCGTGGTGTTCCTCACATAGTGGGTACTAATCACAGACAACGCAGAACCACAGTGTCGCTCATATAGTGCTACTAATCACAGGCTGCCTCTGTGGATCCGTGGTAGAGTGTCGGCCTCCGGATCCCAAGACAGCGGTTTCAAACCCGACAGAGGTAGTCGGATTTTTGAAGGGCGGAAAAAAAGTCCATTCGATACTCCATGTCGTACGATGTCGGCATGTACAAGATCTCTGGTGATACATTTGGTATTTACCGACAAAATTCATTAAAATCTCAGCCATAGACGCCCAAGAGAGATCCGGTTTACTCGGTCTGCCATCTAGTGGGCCTAGAGTAAAACAGAACGTCGAAATTGACGAGCAGACAGCCAGATGGCGTCAAATTGAAATGTATGCACCCGGTAGCTGAGGCCATACGATTATTATTATTATTATTATTATTATTATTATTATTATTATTATTATTATTATTATTATTATTATTATTATTATTACAGGCAATGTAAGCCCATGGTGCTCCACATATAGTTATACTAGTCACGGGTACTGTAAACCCTTAGTGGCCCAGCCACTACTGCAACTAATCACAAACTTTTTTTTTGCTAGTGGCTTTACGTCGCACCGACACAGATAGGTCTTATGGCGACGATGGGATATGAAAGGCCTAGGAGTTGGAAGGAAG
Organism: Anabrus simplex; assembly: GCF_040414725.1. NCBI lineage: Eukaryota > Metazoa > Arthropoda > Insecta > Orthoptera > Tettigoniidae > Anabrus > Anabrus simplex. The sequence continues at coordinate 71,828,190 of NC_090265.1, read as the reverse complement.
CGGCCGTGACCTTAATTAAGGTACAGCCCCAGCATTTGCCTGTTGTGAAAATGGGAAACCACGGAAAACCATATTCATGGCTGCCGACAGTGATATTCAAACCCACTATCTCCCGGGTGCAAGCTGACAGCCACGCGCCCCTAACCGCGCGGCCAACTCGCCCGGTCAAACCTATTGTGTATCTAACACAGTGGTACTACTCGCAAGTAGAGGCGACTCATGGTGTTCCCTACGTGATGGTACTAATTACAAGTAGTTTCATGGTTCTAATTCAATCATCCCTTGGTCACCCCCTTGTAGTCGCCTCTTACAACAGGCAGGGGATACCGTGGGTGTAATCTTCATCTGCGTCCCCCACCCACAGGGGTTAAGGACGCAAAGGAAAGGGCGCATAAGTCTCTATTATGTCTCCCAATTAGAAAACTGTTCCAGTCAATAGGACCAACGCCAGGATTACTTGACACGAGAACTGGGAAAGATCCAGAGAAAGCACTACGACTTGTTCTGGGTGATTTCAAACAAAAGAGTAGCATTGCGAATATCTTACACACTTTGGGCTGGGAAGACTTGGAAGTAAGGAGACGAACTACTCGACTAAGCGGTATGTTTCGAGCTATCAATGGAGAGATAGCGTAGAATGACGTAGTATAGGAATAAGATTGAGTGGAACTTTTTAAGGCAGGAAATGCTTCTTAATTTTGGTGGGATCAAAATGGAAAGTTGTTAAAATGCCATCAGTAAAGAGGCGGAATATCTCTAATTTGCAACTCACTACTGTATTTCTAACTGAGAAGCAAAACGAGTTTTGCTAACATCATAAATTTTGTAAGCTCTACTAGCATCTTTACCTTAGGTAAGAAAGAGAGATGGAAGGCGAACCACTGTTTACAGGTTGTTCAAAGTAGTGCCATAAATAATGCAGGAAAGTGCACAATCACTTTAATGCACATAGCGGGGGTGTATGAAATATGGTGACGATAAGAGAAGGTATTTAAGCACGCAAAAAAGAGTGGAGTAAAAGATTTAGGTACGGATGAAGAGCAGAGAATGTGTAGGTAGATAAAAACTGTACTGCTCTCTGCTCCCCTCTGGGCTCGTGAGGAATATGGCGCCCGCCCTGGGGGTTATGTAACAGCACAACATTCCGAGAAGTCGGCGAATACTGCTCCGAGCATCCAACTCGCATATCCGTATACCACACCCGGAAATTTGAGTTCATTGACATCAACATCTTCTGTTTATTTTTCAATTCATTCATATTCACAGCTAAACATCTCCTGTAGGGCGAACACCTGCTAGGGTAGGCTGCTCTGTACATGAGTCTGAGCTTCAAATCCCGGCCTTAACAATTCTGAGCAGCTATTATAAATGGATATCAGTCCAGGCTTCATCGAACACCCAAGGAATTCTCCATTCTTTATTTATGTTGGTTAACGTGCTCTTATCATTAGGAGCTGTCGAAGGAAAAGAAAGTCACACCCCTACTACATTTTCTCCGCTATAAGAAAACGAAGTCAGGTGATGCAGGATATATTAGGTTAGGAAATGAAGTCTTAAAGGAATTAGACGAACGTTGTTACTCGGGTAGTAAAATAACTAACGATGGTAGAAATAAGGAGGACATAAAATGCAGAATAGCACAAAGAAAGCCTTTCTTAAAAAGTAAATTTGCTCACTTCGAACACTGATATAGAAATTAGAAAGATGTTACTGAAAACTTTAGTGTTTTTTTTTTTTTTTTTTTGCTATGGGCTTTACGTCGCACCGACACAGATAGGTCTTATGGCGACGATGGGATAGGAAAGGCCTAGGAGTTGGAAGGAAGCGGTCGTGGCCTTAATTAAGGTACATCCCCAGCATTTGCCTGGTGCGAAAATGGGAAACCACGGAAAACCATTTTCAGGGCTGCCGATAGTGGGATTCGAACCTACTATCTCCCGGATGCAAGCTCACAGCCGCGCGCCTCTACGCGCACGGCCAACTCGCCCGGTAACTTTAGTTTGGAGTGTGGCATTGCGTAGAAGTGAAACATGGACGATAACTGGCTCAGAAAGAAAGGGGATAGAAGCTTTTGAAATGTGGTGTTACAGATGGATAGATCGAATCAGTAATGAAGAGATACTGAATCGAACTGGTGAGAGGAGATCAATTTGGCTAAATTTGACCAGAAGAAGTGATAGAATGATAGGACATATCTTAAGACATTCAGGACATCTGCAGTTGTTGTTTTTTCTATATGGGAGATGACCAGTTTGGTTTTAGAAAGGGAAGAGTAATCAGAGATTCAATTGGATGCCTCAGGTTGATTGCAAAAAGGATGTTAGAAGTGAATAGAGAAATGTATATATGTTTATATCGATTGGGAGTCCGGCTCCATGGCTAAATGGTTAGCGTACTGGCCTTTGGTCACAGGGGTTCCGGGTCCGATTCCGGACCTTAAATGGTTAATTCCCTTGGCTCGGGGACTGGGTTTTTCTGCTGTCCCCAACATCCCTGCAAATCACACACCACACATAACACTATCCTCCACCACAATAACAGCCATCCTCAGCCATCCTCGAAGTGGTTTTCCGTGGTTTTCCCACTTCTCCTTTAAGCAAAATGCTGGAATGGTACCTACATTAAGGCCACGGCCGCTTCCTTCCCTCTTCTTTTTCTATCCCTTCCAGTCTTCCCATCCCCCAATAAGACCCTTGTTCAGCATAGCAGTTCCTCCTTCCCAGTTGTATCTCCGCACCGAAAGTCTCACGATGCAAGACACTGCCCTTGAGGCGAAGGAAGTGGGATCCCTCGCCGAGTCTGAGGGAAAAACAGGCCCTGGAGGGTAAACGGATTAAGAAAGAAAGAAGAAAGATATCCCATGTATTGTCAACAGGAATCATTACGGTCTACCACAGACCAAATTCTCCGCGTATAGCACTGATATTTACCCGTTCATTCTGCTTAGTGTCAGATAAGCTAAATTTGGTGTACACTGGTCATACGGTTTATAAGTAGCGAGAAAACAAGTCGGGCGAAACAGCATAGTTTCGTTATAGAAGACTGGCATTCGCGTGTGCCTTTAAAGTTACAATTTCAAGTGATAATAAGTGAAACAACAAACCAATGTGTACCTGATGTACGTGGGTTTCTCAGCCTTCTGTCTCGAATACTTTTTGCGAGGCTGCACGACAGGTAGAGTTGCCAATTACCAGAAGGCACGCAGGTCCGGCTGGTGCTAACAATGGATATTTTCACACAATTCCGATTTAATTTTCAAATATCTTCGGCTCGTGAGTTTTGAGACTGATCCCGGAAGTGTTGCTAGGTCTCCCTAAATTTCAGAAAACACACCAGAAAACCCGAAAAGAAAACCAAAAAATTCTCGACATTTCTTCTAATCCAAATTTAAGTAAAATGAGTTATAATGATATTAATATCGTCGCTGGAACGGTAAAACGTTGTATCCCACAATACTCTTCCTATCCATTATTTCCCTTAAGACTGGTCACGCCTCCCAGCCACATATGGATACGCAGTCCATCAGAACAATGTCCGTTGTGTTCGTTTTCCTATGTCGATGCTTAAACGAAAATGAACCTTACATGCATTGTACACTAGGATGCGTAAATACGTAATGCAAACGTGCATTCCTACAGTACGGTACTGTAAGGTTCATTTTCCTTTACACATGGGCATAGGAAAATGAACACAACAAAATTTGTTCTGATGGACTGCATACCCATACGTGGCTGGGAGGCGTGGCCAGTCTTAAGGAGAATAATTGATAGGAAGAGCTTTGTGGAATACAACCTTTTACCGTTCCAGCGACGATATAATTTCGTATGCCTATTTCTAGCCGGGTGCAGCCCTCCTAAGGCAGACCCTCCGATGAGGATGGGCGGCATCTTCCACGTGTAGGTAACTGCGTGTTATTGTGGTGGAGGATAGTGTTATGTTTGGTGTGTGAGTTGCAGGGATGTTGGAGACAGTACAAGGGAATTAACCATTTAAGGTTAAAATCTCCAAATCTGCACGGAATTGAACCCGGGACACTCTGGACTAAATACCAGCGCGCTAACCATAAGGCCACGTTCACACTAAGGCGATATAAGATAAGGGATATATCGTAAGCGATGTACGATACGCGACACGCACAGGCAGATACTTGAAATCTAAAGGGAGGCGTTAAAAAAGGTTCACAGCTGCGCGAATGCACAACATATCGCAAGTGACATATCTCTCAAAGTGCCGCTTGCTAGTCTCTTCAGCGATTAGTATCGTACGATATTTCGAGCTGTGAACATGACGGGAAGAAGAGAAGACAGTTATGTAATACATTTCATTAATTTAGTGGAACTGATTGGTACAATTTGTAAAAAAAAATGTAAACATATATCAGATTAAAACTGCTAAATTTTGTTAATACTGAATTTTATATTCATATATACTAACCTTTTAGTAATCAGAAGTTTTTTATCTGAAGAAATGGCTTTCCTGAAGTGTGTATCTTTATTTTCAAGGGTTCGTGACACTAGGCTTTTCAGAAAATGATAGTTTTCAGGATTCATTTGATAAAACTCCCTGAATTTTGATTCATGCTGAGACAGCTTTCGAGGAATAACAGCCGAGCTATGGTGCAGCTTGGTGATATTGTAGGGATGTACCCAGTATTGCCTTTTTCTTCTCATCCTACGCCTGAACCAATAAGCCACTACGTCTTCCTCACTTGAACTCATATTTGTAACTGATGTAGTCAGAATTGTGTTCCCACCAAATTTTTATCGCCCAGGTCGCGCCGATTTATCGCAAAGTGTCCTGAACCTTCCTAGCGATATATCGTCGCAATATATTCCTTACTATATATCACTTATCTTATATCGCCTTAGTGTGAACGGCGACTTAAGCCATGGCACCGAACATAATGATTAATTAATTAATTAATTAATATATTTGTACCGAAAATCTCTTTCCTCGTGACGTTTTATCGATAACATTACTCGTTAGGTACTTCCCCGCATTCATTTTAGGCTCGAATTACGTAATCTTTCCTCTTATTTAACTCAAAACTTACGTTTGACTGCATAATTTGAAGGGAAATCCCCGACACGCATATAGAATACAACATCTGCATCCTGCTACGAGTTCAAAATTGGCGCACAATTTCCGCGCCTGTTCAAGAACTTCATCAACAGGAAGAGCGGGGAGAAAGAGAGTAAGAAGAAAAAGAAGTGTGGCCAGATAGTACGGGTGAGTGAAAATAATAACTTCACCTGACTACTTCATTCTTTAATTTAGTTACATTGTAACATTACGGTGCTCGAGAAACTATCGAAATTTTCATTAAAACTTCCCAAGATTTTACGCGCAATCTATTGGCTTTTATTTGTGGACCTGGCAACACCGGGCCATGTAAAGCAATCTAGGTACTCTTACTAATATTCTTCATTGAATTTGTGAATATTGATACTCGTGAGTTCTGAGGCAACACAGATTCGGACCCACCATCTCACAGTTACGCGACTCGGAACGAGCAGCCAACTCGCTCGGTAAACACTACTGCGGGAGGGAATCTCAATGGTAACCTCTAGAACACGGTAGTAAATTCTTTGAAATGAACAGGGGGGTAACGTGGAATGTGTTTTAGCTACGTTGTTCAAGTAAGTTATGTTTAAGTTCTATTTTGAGCAAGTTTTCTTTTGACATCGCACTCAAACCTGGGAACAGCACATAAACCACGGTCTTAAGTCAACAGTGCGAGATAAAATATCGTAAAGAAGAGTTCGCGTCTAGGATGAGCAGAGGAATGTTGCGCGCTGCATTGCGGTCGTGATTTGAGTAACAAACAGGGCTCCGTGATAAACTTGTCAGCCTCCTCAATGACCTCACTTTATCGAGCTGTTCATTGGTTTAGAATGAACCTCACCACCGGCATACGCAAGGATCACTGCTGATTAAGCCATTCTGAAGCGCGGCTTTATGGAGTTATTGTCGGCGGGATGTCGCAACGGCAAAAGGTTAAGTATAAAAATTGTATTTCATTACCTGTTTCCCGTCGCAGTCCTGAACTACAAATTATAGAAATGCAGAAGCCATAAATTTACTACTTTACTATTTTAAAGTCAACAGACTTGTTGGATGCAGTCCCCATGTCACCCTATCCTGTGCTAACCTTTTCATTTCTACCCTCTTCAGTACTGCGTGGGACTGCGAGATGAGAAAAAAAATGTACTTTAGGGCCTTAGGCTCATTTTAAATACAAATTCATAAATAAACATAATTCTAAGTGAGCGGTGACCTTGGAATGAATGGTCCACATATGTGGACCTCAGGACTGGTTTGTGGTGAAAGGGGTAAACATTGCCATTAGTGAAAAATTGAAAAATCTTTCATTCTCCAAGCATATGCAATTAAATAGGGGCTGCCTGGCCGAGGCGGTAAAGGCGTGCTCGGTTCGCCCGGAACGACGTGGGTTCGAATCCCCGTCAGGAAGTCATAAAATTTAAGAAACAAGAGGTGCATATGGCCCTGACGTTCACTTAGCCTACACCAAAAATGAGTACCAGGTTAATTCCTGGGGGCAAAGGCGGCCGGGCGTAGAGCTAACCACTCTACCCCATCACGTGCCGAGGTTAACAATGGTGGAAGCCTTTACCTTCCACTCCTCCAAGGGCCTCCATGGCCTGCACGGAGATGACTTTGCTTTGCTATACAATTAAATATGTTAAAAAGAACACAATGAAGGAATTTTTATTATATTGTTCTGCAAAATCCAAATAATATTCGGAAAACACACAAATAAAAATTATTTTCCAATGTCACGACATGAAAATTATTTTATCCTCCAACTTGACACAGTATCATGTTCTGCAATAACAGACTTATGCTAATGACAATTACTGGAGTACTATGATTTTGCAGATATAACCATATAAAATAGAAAATATTTAACTAACACCAAACAAGAGGCAACAATGCCACGAAAAACTCCAGTAATAATGCAAGGTTTTTCAATTTGTGATTTCAAAATCACTTTCTGCTTACGTTCGTCTTCTAATAACTCAGGATCATCATTTTTAACAGTTCTTGGTCAGTTAAAACCATATTGCTTGAAAGAAAACACAAAACTTATAAATAAAACACAATCGGAATTGAGACCTGAGGTCCACGTATGTGGACCATATATATTTGATGTTGTATTGAACACAGTGTAACAATAATAATACTACATACATTATCACAGCTATCATTCAACCTTACTTTGCAAATAAAACAATTATGAATCCAAGTACTAAACTCTATCTGAATTTATTTCCACTCCCTTGAAAGGCAGTCACCTGTCGGCGCCATTTTACTGTTTTTGCAGGACACGAGTTTCCAAGAATAACAACCCTGATGTCGATTCACAGTGGTGCCTTCTGGAGTTGAAAATAGGTACTATAAAGTCTTTCTTTTTTTTTTTGCTATTTTTCTTTATGTCGCACCGACACAGATATGTCTTATGGCGACGATGGGATGGGAAAGACCTAGGAGTTGGAAGGAAGAGGCCGTGGCCTTAATTAAGGTACAGCCCCAGCATTTGCCTGGTGTGAAAATGAGAAACCACGGAAAGCCATCTTCAGGGCTGCCGACAGTGGGGTTCGAGCCCACTATCTCCCGATTACTGGATACTGGCCGCACTTAAGCGACTGCAGCTATCGAGCTCGGTACTTTAAAGTCCATACAAGAAGACTCTTGGTCTCAATTATTGAAATCTTGCACCAATAAAGTATAATAAAATCATAAAATGTGGTCCTCATATGTGGACCCAGGGAATGAAGAGGCTACATAACTGCTGCATCTTACATCTGTTCTAATCTGCTTGTTATACTCATACCTTGTTCTACCGCTACCGTTCTTACTACCTACACTTCCTTCAGAAAGCAAGGGAACAAGTCCTGGGTGTCTTAAGATGTGCCCTATCGTTCTGTGTCTTCCTGTGTCGATCTAATATCACTTTATTCGTGATTCGATCTATCCATATCACCTTCAGCAATCTTCTGTAACACCACATTTCAAAAGCTTCTATCCTCATTATTTCTGAACTTGTTACCGTCCATGTTTCACTTCCATCGCCACGCCCCAGACGAAAGTCTTCCAAACATCGTTCTAATTCCTATACCAATTTTCGAAGTAAGCAAATTTATTTTCTTAAGAAAGACCTTCCTTCCTTCCTTGTGCAAGTCTGCATTTTGTGTCCTTCTTACCTCTGCCATCGTTAGTTATTTTACTACCCAAAATTGTTTGTAGCCTCGGGTGAATCCAGCTGGACAATTGTTAAGAGACCCAGCGCCATCAAGGAATGATACTTATAATCCTTTACGTAATTTCAGAGGTTAAGAAGGGCAATACAAAGCCAGTTATACTTCAGTAAGCATCTGAGAGCTAGTCTCATGGCTCATCAGAATCACAGACACGGTCCTTAAAGATGTCTCAAGAGCTAATTATAAGGGCCATTATAAAACGGACGGTACTAGAAGCTTGGGAAAGGACGGCGGATAATTAAGAGAGGTACAAAGACAGTAGCATATAAAAGAGAAAAATGAATAACCAAAGCAATGTTTACATGGTTCCGTTATAGTATTACGTCATCATAAAGAATCAAGTGCCTTGCAACTACTTCTTAAACGTCTTTCTACTGTGTATTTATAACGCATTAATAGTCTCTACAAACCATGAGCCACTTAATTCGAGCGCGCTATATTTTATGGCTCTTTTGAGTATTAAATCACTGGGACCCCTCATTGAGCTTTGCCGACAGCTTTGTGGACAAAGGAGGGCCCGAGGATAGGGTGGAGCAAATTCTCCAGGGCTCCCGCAGAGCTCCCCAGGGTTCTTCCCTTACGACTGGCTTCTGGAAACAAGGCTGGACGGAAAGGGACAAATTTGTTAGCATGACAGCATGTGGCGGGGAGTCACTTTCAAACTCTCCTCAACAGTCAGATAATGATAATACTAATAATAATAATAATAATAAACAATAGTATACAAAATGGAAATAATGTTTCATATGACAAAAAATATATACAATTAGAAATCACTATCCTGGAACTTGAAACTAAGACCTTATCAAACAGTGGTCCGGCCAGAAATTTTATATGCAGCAGAAACTCTTAAACTTTACAGAATTGGGGATCTTGAAAAATTAAAAAAAAATTGAAAGAAGAATTTTGAGAAAAATACTGTATACTATAAGAAACAACAATGATGAATTTAGACTTCGATCAAAGAGAGAGCTATATTTAAAAGTTGAAAAACTGACAACTGTAATGAGGAAAAGAAGACTCCTGTTTATGGACACATTTATAGAATGAATAACAATAGACTAACTAAACAAATTTTCAACTTATTGAACAGTTACAAATCCAAGCAACGTGGTTCGGTGAAATTGAAAAGGATTGGGAAAATGCTGGAATTAAAATACATACGATAGAAAACAGAGCACGTTTCAGAGATGTGAGGCGAAACGCAGGATTTCAGGAGAGAAAGAAATTAACAACTGGAAGAAAATGGACTCAAGAGAAAAAGGAACAACATTCTCAGAAAATGAAGGAAGTCTGGAAACGAAGAAAATTAAATGCAAAGAAAAGTAACCGAAGTTGATTTATCGTTGCCTCAAAAGGGTTATTCGAATAATAATACGGAAATTTTGGGACCCCGAAAGAGCAAAGATATTTGGATGAAGAAATAATAATCGGGCTAGCTGGCCGTGCTGTTAGGGGCGCGTGGCTGTGAGCTTGAATGCGGGAGATAGTGGGTTCGAATCCCACTGTCGGCAGCCCTGAAGATGGTTTTCCGTGGTTTCCCATTTTCACACCAGACATTAAGGCCGCGGCCCCTTCCTTCCAACCCCTGGTCCTTTCCTATCCCACAGTCGTCATAAGACCTATCTGTGTCGGTGCGACGTAAAGCCACTAGCAAAAAGAAGAAAGAAAAAGAAAAAATTAAGACCTCTACCTCAAGATAGGAAAAGTTACAGGCACAATTAAACAAATACTACAATTGTATGGTCTCTTTCACAGAATGAACATCGACAGACTAAGAAGATATTTTTATTATATCTCCAAATTTAAATACACCACCGGTTGGCTGGAAAAAACACGCTGGGATCTACAAAGACTGGAGATCGCAGATGATATAATAAATAATAGGGTGGCCTTTCGGCAACAGATCACTCCCGCGGATTTTTCGCTTTTGCAAGTTCGACGTCAAATTCGGAGTGTGTTATCGGAGGAACCGAGGCAGGCGATCAGCCAACATTTGAAGAAGTTCTGGGAAGAAAAAGAAATACTGTACAATAATCTTAAGGTTTAAGCAATCTATAATTGACCAAATCCTACAATTAAATAATAATAATAATAATAATAATAATAATAATAATAATAATAATAATAATAATAATAATAATAATAATAATAACGAAATAATAATTATAATCTCACACGCTCCTCCATGTTGCTCGCCAGGAGGGAAGTAGCGTCGGCGGACACGACTATTATTAGTTATTTATTTTGCCATTGATGCTTTTACGGTCCGTACTTATAGACATGATACTGCATAGGCTTTTGGGCTTATGCCGTATTTATTTATTTATTTATTTATTTATTTATTTATTTATTTATTTATTTATTTATTTATTTATTTATTTATTTATTTATTTATTTATTTATTTATTTATTTATTTATTTATTTATTTCAAGCCCAGTTTTATGACCGGGTGCCCTTCTTGGTGATACCTTATATTGTTCCGTCCCATGGCTAAATGCTGGTTAGCATGCTGGCCTTTGGTCAGAAGGGTCCCGGGTTCGATTCTCGATAGGGTCGGGAATTTGAACCATAATAGGTTAATTTCGCTGGCACGGGATTGGATGTATGCGACGTCTTCATCAATATTTCATCCTCATCACGACGCGCAGATCGCCTATGGGAGTCAAATCAAAAGACCTGCATTTGGCGAGCCGAACTTGTCCTCGGACACTCCCGGCACTATGAGCCATACGCCATTTCATTTTGTCTTATATTGAGGGATGTATTCATGCTTGCGTGTTTCTGTGGAGGTGGGTAGTGCGATGTTTTGTATGTACATGAGGAAGTGTATTTAGAGATTAAAAACACCCAGTCCCCGAACCAGAGGAAATAATTATTCGTAGGTTAAATCCCCGACCTGGCCGAGAATCAACACAGAGCCCTCTGAAAGGAAAGCCAGTACGCTAACCGTTCAATCAAGGAGCCGGAAAATGATAACATTATAATAGTGGGAAAAGAAGAATATCCTCCAATATCGGGCGAGTTGGCCTTGGGGTTAGAGGCACGCGGCTGTGAGCTTGCATGCGGGAAATAGTGGGTTCGAATCCCACTGTCAGCAGTCCTGAAGATTGTTTGCCGTGCTTTCCCACTTTCACACCAGGAAAATGCTGGGGCTGTGCCTTAATTAAGGCCACGGCCGCTTCTTTGCAACTCCTATGCCTTTCCTATCCCATCGTCGCCATAAGACCTTTCTGTGTCGGTGCGACGTAGCGCCACTTGCAATACCTAAAAATGCCACCTTAGCTGTGGAAAACAAGGAGTGTGTGATTCGACGAATTCGTCAGGGCTTTTTGCGGTTGTATTAGAGGGGAATTAAAGGACATTATACCGCATTATATACTCCGACTCCGACGAGGGCAGTGGTATTATACAACGAGGTGAACATTCTCTCTTGACTACAATTACGGAATAATGAGGAAAAGGACACTTTGAATAATTTAACACAACTAAAAGGGAAAAGAGATGCTCCTTAGGCATCGCAATGAGAAAACTACAAATAAAATCGAAAAAGTGAAAATGAAGAGCTTCTTATTGGCCTAATTAAGTGAAATAGGAGACCACTCCCAAGTCGAGAACCATTGAGGAGTTTATGTGGTTTGAACGAGGTGATACAGTTGCTCAAGATCCAAAGCAGAGGACTATGTTTGCAAGCACCTAATCAACTTCAGTCCGAAACAGAATCCATCTTTCTTCCTCCAAACCTCTTCGCAACTGCCTGACATCGGCACTGCAATACGTGGATTAAGCCCAATCCTATGTGTTTCGGTGTCCGTTTAGTATTTCTGTGGTGATTGGGAGTGTATCATGTTGTTCGCAAATGAATAGGTTTGTCGCCTTCTTCATGATCTGACCAGTTTGCCCCGCTGGTGCAGGGCTCACTTGTTAGATCTTGGATGGCCATTTTACCCGATCAAATATTCCATCTGCCTTCAAATGCAGAAGCTTTGTATCAGGGTTAATGGTGTCTTGCCATCGTTGATTGGGTTCTACTTTCTGACGATATCTGTCAACTTCCAGATGGTAGATCCAGTGGCGTTCGGTGGACACATTCCTTACCCCAGGTGCAAAAATGTTTTTAAATACTGTATGAGCAATCGTAGCCCTACTACACTCTCTACAGTCAATATTAGCAATTTATAAGGCGGGATTTTTCGTGGAAAGATCTACCTGAGAAAGCTCTCTCAATAATAATTTCATCCACACGCTCGCACATATTCCCAAATTGATATTCATGGCAGTGACTACACAATCACAACTTAATCTATAGCATATTTTAAACAATGTACTTACAGTTGCATCCGGTGACGCTTCGTGATAGTACAGTCATAGTTTCCACAATAATATCCTGTAATTAATAACTATAATAGATGTAAACAACTTCATAGCCACACCTCACAAGTAATAATAATAATAATAATAATAATAATAATAATAATAATAATCTATATAAATAAATTTGTAGGGGGTCCGCTGTCTGTAATTTCGTTTGTTTTGCCAATTTTTCAGATATTTATCCGTTTTAGGCCAACTCAAGACCGAATCGGTGTTTTTATTTTTCATGTATGTTTGTCTGTATGTCTGTTTGTTCCACCATCACGGCGAAACGGCTGGAAAGATCTCAACCAAACTTCATATTTGGATGATACTCATCCCTTGGAAGGTTTCGATATACATATCATATTAAAATCTTTGAACAGACGGGGGGTTTATAGGAAAATCAGAACGGTTTTCCTCCACTTTCTCTAATACTATTGATTTTCTGTAAACTCCGTGGACCGTATGTGAAACGCATCTTCATTATAAACAACTTTCGTTATGTTCATAACTTACCTTACTCTTCAAATGACGGTGAAATTTACTATTTTCTGCGGGTATCATGCTCTGCATTGAGTGACCGACAGACCGACAACGAACCTACAGGTTACCATGGCAACGTCTCTGACTTCATGCCAGCAGGGAAGTAACGTATTGCCATTTTCCTCATCATGCCTTTAAATTCGTGGTTGTTCCTTGGGTAGAAGGCAAGAGAGGCGTCAATCGCCCATTCTGCGGGATATTGGCGGAATATCGTTGAAGGTTATAACCGTCCTCGAATAGCTCAAGTAATAACACATTAACTCATCTTTTATCTGTTTATCTAAGATTACCTGTGCGTAAATTTCTCTTCTGTTACCGCTTTCTTATATCCAGATCTCACACCAGCATAATTTATTGAGGAGCATTTGATTTTCCAATACATTCACTTGGTATTTACATATTTGTCGTCATCCGCCTATCCTCAGTCATAATACATTTTCTATTTTATCTGTTTACCTAAAGATATGTTATTGTTTGGCACACTTATGGGAAAGATGCAATCATGACATTGGGCAGGCACATTGGCATGACCAGTGGCCATATGGTCGCAAAATTTTATGATTCCAGGGTCACATGAGTATCAAAAAAACAAATAGTATGTGAAAACTGTTACCAAATTTCACCCCATTCAATGAATAAGTGAATTTAACGCATAAATATAGGAGATACGGAAAAATGTAAGAGGGCCAACCATGTAGAAAACTGAACGAGTCGTCTGATGGTGAAGTCCGTTTGTAGGTGCAATTTAATATAGTCTTACTCACTGCATTTACAGTAATTTACGGAGAAATCCGTCTACAATGTAGAATACCGTACGAAGCACGGGTACATTTGCTAGTAATAATAATAATAATAATAATAATAATAATAATAATAATAATAATAATAATAATAATAATAATAATAAACTGAATCAGCAAAATTTAACTGGTATTTTACCGTCGCCGAAATTTTATAGTTTCACTCGCTTACTGAGTCAACGTCAACCGAGGGAAAATATTCTTCACGACGTATAACACACGTTATCTTCATGAAGAATGGCACAGAACTCACGAAAGCGTCACCTATAATCCAAGAGAAATACTACAAAAATTCACTATATATCACCATCACAGGAAACGAAATACATAATTATTTTATTTCGCACTTAGCCCTGTATTCATGCTGGACAACGTAGATATTTTACTGCGGCTATCCGGAAACATACTCTACTCGTGCCATCAACGAATTGCTCGAAAAATCTTTATACATGCCGAAATCCTAAACTAAAATATAATCTATATTACACTTGATTTCATAAACTGGCTCTACTTTTATTAGCTAGATGATATGCAAGTGGCTATACAGTTAACATGTTTATATTTTTCTTGTAGTCTCCAGTGTGTGGCGCTGAATACTTCGAGTGACAAGTATTAAAACTAACATGCCTACCTAAGCTAGCTGGCCTGTCATCGTAAATTGCTGTCGGGGGAGGGCCCACAGCCCCGCCGCGCTCCCAGGACAAGGAAGCTTCAAGTGCATGCGTCTACCAAGCTACTTGAATTTCGCTGTGGTAGCTCTCTTTCATGTCGGCAAAGAAACCCAGCTCGCTGGAGATACTGAACTGCTGTAGAGCGAGCGGATTGTCGAGACAGCTGTAACTTGGCTTAGTTGTTCGCAGCTTTTTAAACTTTATAAAAAGCGTTCTAAGTAATAATAACAAAATACAAATACAAAGTTATTTACCCCAGCAGTGCTGTGCACGCGACTGGTAGATTAGTTGTGGTATTCAGGGAGGTTGGCTTAGCTGCTTGCTTGCCAACCAGAGGACTGAGACTCGAATTCTAGTCAAACCTGGGTTCAGATTTTCATCTCAAAATGCCTGTTGTGGCGGGAAAAGCATCCGGCCTTAAAACCCCGGGAAAGCCGAACTGAGCCTTGGTGGCTCCAGCGACTCCAGAAAGAAATGGGAAAAGCTGAAGAAAAAAGAGAGATACAATTAGTTGTGTTATTCGGTGCAGCACAAAGGACTTGGTCACACCCTGAAGACGTTTCTCGTGCAATTTCACCTTGACTGGGACAGTACTAATGTTCCATCTGATTACAGCAATCTTGACCACCGTAGTATTATGTGTTAGACAAAAAGAAACATCGCGCCCTCAAGCAAGAGATATTACTAGACACGGCTAGAAAAACCAGCTCGGCTGGCAATCAAACCTAGGACACTCTAAATGGAAGGACAGTACTGAGAATTAATGCTCCGTTCTTCCAGTTAAGAAGATGACACTATTCATTGAGCCACCGTCACTCCGTAATTCCCATAATAAATTCTTCTTCTTCTATAAGTGCCATATTCTCAATGGACTCTGGCGGTCAATCTGGTTCAGGTTTTCCTACTAACATCTGCTCTAAATTAAGCGAGCTAATAATGAATTGGACCACTGGCGCAGGTTTCCCATGCAGGAAATGCGTCGTCGCCCAGGACCTCTCCCTCCTTTTACTTTTCCTTGAAGCATGAGTTACTGGAGGTGCTATTTCTCGTTACGCATAATGTGGCCTTTCTTTGATGGTCTTTGTTCTTTCTAATTAGTAGCTAATAATTTGCATGTAAGCAGATACATCTGGTGCATGACGGATTGCACAATGCCCTATTAGTAATGAACGTCTTTTTATGACTTACTGTGCTCTCATTTTATGCTAACAGTTACATCTTTGTGTCTGGATGCTACGGTAATAAAAAGTTCCATTACATTGTGCACCGCAAGTCTCATGCAACTGCACCCGGTCACGCAAGTGAACCTGTGAATAACAAAAACATGTTATTGAATTTGTCTCGGAGTTTACTTGTGGTCGTCTACACCACAAATGAAAGGAGCAATGATGTTATTTTCTACGAATTTGTATTAACTAAATCAGAACCTCCATAGCGTAGGTAATTTAACTTGGTAAACAAGGTGTGTTAGGTCAAGTAGAGGGATTCCTAGCATGTGCTTAGAAGATGGGGAAGAAAAATAGAAGAAGAATTCGCTGTTGCATTTTGTGATAGGACTGGGAAGCTTCATCTTAGATGTTGCGAGGTTCATCCAAACGATCATGCGACTATCCTGTGTTCCGGCGTTCCAGATATTTGCTTGAAAGTTATGAGAGGATAGTATCTTATCCAAGGAGCCGGACCGAGAGAGGATCCACTACTGAAGTGAAAGAAATTCCATCGGCCTCCTCTGAGGACTGAGCCTCCGTTCTTCCAGCTAAGAAGATGACGCTCTATTTACTGAGCCACCGTCACTCCATAATTCCAACAATAATAATTCTTCTTCCGGATGTGCCATATCCTCAATGGACAGTGACGGTCAATTTGGTCCAGACCTCCATACTAACAGCTGCTCTAAATAAGCCAGATGATGAAGAATTCGACCACTGACGCAGGTTTCCCAATCATTAAATGCGTCATCCGGTGAGTTCTATTTAACTACGCAAGTTGCTTTACGTCACACCGACACAGATAGGTCTTGCAAAGTTTGGGCTGGGAAGACTTGGAAGAAAGAAGACGAACTGCTCGATTAACTGGTATGTTCCGAGCTGTCAATGGAGAGATGACATGGAATGACATTAGTCGACGAATAAGTTTGAGTGATGTCTTTAAAAGTAGGGACGATCACAATATGCAGATAAAGTTGGAATTCAAGAGGACAAATTGCGGCAAATATTCGTTTATAGGAAGGGAAGTTAGGGATTGGAATAACTTACCAAGGGAGACGGTTAATAAATTTCAAATTTCTTTGAAATCATTTAAGAAAAGGGTGGAAGCTGCCACCTGGGCGACTGCCCTAAATGCAGATCAGTAGTGACTGAATGTTTAAAAAGTGCAAACGGTGTACTAGTGCGGATGTGTTAGTGTATAAGTAATAGCAGTTGAATAAAGTTTAGTGGTACCATCAAACGCTAACAGCTCTATTCTCATTCATCACCCCCATCGCGTTATAATGTCCTGAATGAAATGGTGATAATAATTGTACTGCAAAAAATACAGTGTTTTAATTAATTCTTGAAAAAATATAGGGGCTCGTTTAGTAGCAGTTAACTGGCAATGACGTATGCACTGTGGTAATCCGCTGACAGTGTATTTTGCGTAAAAGAAAACTTTATTGGGGAAATGTGATTCGGACAACACAACAGAGTTTCATGTTCTAAAAACATATTTTACCAAAGTGTACTCTATATGAATTCCTGAACATGTTACGGTTTTTGTACTTCTGTATCGTTTATAATATAAGGTAAAATATTACATAGGATAAGTACAAGAACTTTGGACACCTATATACAAACGCGTATGCTATTAATTTAATATTTTATTGGCATAAACGTGGAGCCTCCATGGCTCAGGCGGCAGCGCGCAGGCACGGCACCGCTGGGTTCTGTGGTTCAAATTCCATGTGAGATTTGTGCTAGACAAAGTGGAGGTGGGACAGGCTACGCCGGTTTTCCCTGTCTTATTTCATTCCAGAAACGCTCTCCAATACCATTTTACTCAATCATTGCCCCAGTGTAGTGTGACACGCTTCGGCAGCCGGCACAATTCCTATCCTCGCCGCTAGATGGGGGCTTCATTTAATCCATTCCTGATCCGGCGGAATGGCTGGAAACAGGCTGTGTATTAACATGAATGAGGAAACTGCCGGATTCAAAACAACTCATTTTGTATTACAGTAGCCAGTTGAACCTGGTTACGCAAGCCAAACAACACAGCTGATGATGTCCTCACGTTGACCACGAGATACTCCGTCCGCCTCCGTAGCGTAACGGTTAGTGTTATTAGCTGCCGTGTTCGGAGGCCCGGGTTCGATTCCCGGTACCGCCATAAATTTACGAATGGCAGGAGGGCTGGTATATGGTTAAAATGGTACATGCAGCTCACCTCCATTGGGGGTGTACCTGAAAAGAGCTGCACCACCTTGGGATGAGGACACAAATTTGCATTTTGCACGGGAAACTCCAAAAAATGCAGGCCATGTGGTTGTGCAGTGACATGTCAAGATATGAAATGGTCTGCATGTACCATGTGTCCTTTTTTATGTTATCTTTTAAAATAAATTCGGCGAAATTAAAGCAAATTTTTAGTTTTACATGACTTGGTATTGTGATGATAACCACAGAAAATAAAGTTTTACGTGGAATCCCAACTACAGGGACGTGACGTTTCGTCTCAAAAATCTCATGAGCAATGACCGGAATTCGAATCATGGCCGCTTTGGCGAATGATATTAAACTTTATTGTTATTATGATTAATATTAGAATAAACCCATGGCTCATACATTCCATTAAAAGCCTACCCAGCCAGACATCCTACGGATATTGAATAATAATATTTGCTTTAGGCCTGACTAACTACTTTTACAGTTTTGGAAGACGCAGGGGTGCCGGAATTTAGTCCCACTAAATCTACCGACACGAGCCTGACGTAGTTGAGCACCTTCAAATACCACGCGACTGAGCCATGATCGAACCTGCAAAGTTGGTTTCATAAGGCCAGCGCCTCAACCATCTGAGCCACTCAGCCCAGCCCAGCTCAATTTCTGAGTTCCACCCCTTTGACTATCGCCTTACTCTGCAAATATGAAGGATTTTTTTTTTGCAAACTGGCTCCTGCGGAATGTCTGGTTTAGTTCAACACAGGCAATTGAACTGTGCAAGCTAACATCAATAACATATGTGCCTTACACTAGTTTGTCGTGCACTTCGATATATTCATTTCAGTGTTTCTTATGTAAAAATGGAAATAATTAACTTCAAATGTACTTCTATGTACATATTAGAAAGTTATAAATTTCCATTCCATAATTTTTTTCGTTATCGGGTTAAGAGAATGGAATTATTGCCGTAGTCTACTCTCAAAAACCTAAAGATAATATGAGGTGAAACTGGAAGTAATCGTTTGATCAGTATCAGTTGCAAAATAAGGCATCTCATAGTCACTGTTTTTAAAATTAGACTCTAAATTTTAATTTACTTTTCACGAACAAATCAGTATCGGTATTTAATTGTTACTATGGTTCTGCATGGGGAGATATTGAACAAGTAAAACTCTAGAATATCTGGTGCAATCCAATGGAGAAATTAGGATATGTGGATCAATATTTTTTCAAAACCATAGAATTTATTTAAGAGCATAAGGAAACAACCCGGTTCATTTATTTTTACTTAAGGAAACAACCTGGACAGCCCAATAATTACTTATCGTGGAGTTATTGTATATACTACAGAGAGGAGGGAGTTAGTAATGAACACGATTTTAATTATATTTGTACAACAACGGTTATTCACATTGTTCTTATTTTGTTTCAACCTGTAATGCTCTCTGTAATAGACATGACCAATAAAAGAAATCGAATAAGAATTCAGGATATCTAAGATTGTCTACTGTTGCAACTGAATGGTTAGCATTCTTATGGCTGGAAACCTTGAATTATATACTTGGACGCATTTTTTTTATAGTTTACGAGTCATGGCTACAATTAAGGTCTAGGAATTATGGACACAAAGACTAATCAGTGATAAAAAGCAAGGACGGTGTGTTCGTGAAAGAGCAGGAGAGTGATGAAACTTGTGTGAGATCAGCCAAGAGGTTTCTAATGGCTCCTACAAAATTTTATCACCTTGCGCCCCCCACACAAGTGGATTGTTGTGCGCTGCTCCGTTACTTTTTTCAGTGATTGGATTCTCACCTGCACGGGAGCACATCCATGTTGCTTAATCACGACATAATCCCTCTCCTTAATCATTCACCTCTACTTCAACCTGCTCGCATCTCTTGGCCTCTAGGTGGCCCGCCTCAACCCTTCAGGGTGGGGAATAAAAGCATTGAAAGAAAATGGCATAGTTTGACAGAGTTAAACATCCCGACATACGACTTTCACAAAGCGAGTCGCAAGTTTTCGTTCACAGCTTCCTTTCGGCTCAATATGACCTGATTTGTCACTTTCGAGGCTCGTTTTGCAGTTTAAAGTGGGTGTTCGCAAACAACGTGAAGCGGACATATGAGCGTTAGAGAGTTGACCACACTGACATAAAATTTGAAAAACATAATTCGACATTTCGCGCCGTAGTTATTTTATCAGCTGCTGAAGTTGCCCAATCAGAGCGCTTCGCGGGTGAATTCAAATGAGCTATGCGAGACGGTGTTGCGAAAGCAGCACCTTGCTTAACACCTGCTTGAGAGCCATAGCGAGAAATCAGCGTCAAACACACCGCGGGTTTCAGCCAGTATTACGCGATCTTATCAGCTCGGAGGTCTGTATTCAAATCCCTCCCCTGGCGAAGGTTTTTCCTTGGATTGGTGCTCTAATAATGTTATTTGCTTTACGTCCCCCTAACTACTTTTACTTTTTCCGGAGAGGATTGGCGCTCTCGAGCCACGACGAGATTTGGCAACACCACCTCACAAAGTCTATTTGAATTCGCTCGCGAAGCGATCTGATTGGCTAACTTCAGCAGCTGTTAAAATGACAATGGCGCGACATATCGAATTACCCTTTTCACATTACTCATCAGCATGACCAGCCCTTTAACGCTCCTATATCCGGTTCACGTTTTTTCCTATCAGGTGGTGGTGATGATTATTATTTTAAGAGGAAGTACAACTAGGCAACCATCCTCTATATAACACTAATCAGAGAGAAAAAATTGAAGGGGACCGACACTTCGAAAAATGAAGGTATCGGCCAAAGGAAGACAAGGACCACGAAGGGCGTGAAAATGAAAGACTCCCTAGCTCTCGCAAACCTAATAGCGTCGGAGTCGGAAAAGAACAAGAGTTGACCAAGGACGGTCGGATAGGATAGATGAAAGTGAGGAGCCTGGCACAAGTAAGTGGAAGCAATGCCAGGACTCAGCTGAGGGCCCCCATGGTCGCCAACCCACGCTCCAAAGTTCAGAGCCCCTGAGGCCCCTTTTAGTCGCCTCTTACGACAGGCAGGGGATACCGTGGGTGTTATTCTACCGCCCCCACCCACAGGGGGAATTTTTCCTATCACCCTGTATACATAAATCAGAATCACGATCTTCTCGTCCGCATACTCTGTAGACGTTCTGGCGGTACTAGAATAAAGCTGCGGGTGAAATATAATTAATATTTTAAGTTCTCATCTTTGACTTCTGGGTCTACCGAGAATTTATATTTTACATTTAACTGTCGAATAAAAATGAAAAATGAGATAATATATGTATAATTCAAAATGAGCACAAAAACGAGTGGAATGTGACAGAAGACTGCTGTCATAAGGCGAATTGTCCGCCTTCCTAGACCAGGTCCGCTACCTCGCCTAAGCTGAATGGTCCCCATTCTAGCCCTCAGTTCAGAATTAAAGTCCGTGAACTTATTGGGAATCGAATCCAATACCTTCAGGTGATAAAAAACTTTAAAGCTTTTCAGTCTGTTCTTTGTTTATTCGTGTATTATTTTTTATATTTATTTATTATTTGTGTCCTCTTGTAAACAATATTGGTTGGCGCTAAGTATACTTCGTCTTTTAGGCAACCTATAAATTGAGGAAGTGTCACTACGTAATAAATATATTAGTGTTATACGTGTTACAATTAGTGTTTCAACGGATTTAAAAGTTTTAAGTTGTATAAACTGATTCCACAGTGAAAAAATATGGCTTCCCTCTAAAGAAAAATGTATCCAGATAAAAGCTGGAGGTAGGAATATCTATGAGGGGTTATCAGAGAAAAGTCTAGGAAATACCTTAAGGAGTCTAACAAAGCAAATAAATCTCCTGGCACTTTCGGCTTCGAGAGTTCTTTGGCCTATGAAGCAAGCGCTACTCAGCCCGAAGGTCTGCATATTACGAGGTGACGTGTGGTCAGCGCGACGAGCACTCTCAGCCATTATTCTTTGTTTTCTAGACCGGGGCCGCTATTTCACCGTCAGATACCTCCACATTTATAATCATGTAGCCTAAGTGGTGTTCGAACTAGCCCTCAGCAACAGCTAAAAATCCCTTACCTGGCCGAAAATCAAATCCGGACCTCTGCGTTAGAGGCAGGCACGCTGCCTCTACACCACCGTGCTGGCATAAGATTGACTGATTATTAAACATAGGTCAAAAAGTGTGCAAAGCATATGTTAACTATCGTCGTAACATTTCATTGTTCTATGTTATAAACAACTATCCATACGTATTACAGTACATGAACACTGGGATTCCGTGATCGGGAAAGAAGATTATTCCATTATTCACTGCAACCTCTTACTTTGAAATGCGAGTCTCGAGTTGATTCTTGCCTTTAGCCAGCCGGTTACTACAAGTGCAATGATCAGGTTGTAATAAGATATCGTATGTGCACATCTCATGACTTAAGAGGTTAGTGGGACGACAAGTCCGTTCAATTGACTGAATACCCTACAATCTTCCGACTACAATACACTTGAGTCATTAAAGACCATCATTTGATACGTTACAAGGATACGAAAATCCTCCAAGCACTTCCTATTCTTCCCACATCGTATAATTGGATTTCAGGACATTACTACACCGATCCTGATCAACAAGATGATTACGATGATATAATAATAATAATAATAATAATAATAATAATAATAATAATAATAATAATAATTGAAAATATATGACAAAGACACCTCCGTACAGGCCATGGAGGCCCTTGGAGGAGTGGAAGGTAAAGGCTTCCACCATTGTTAACCGCGGCACTTGATGGGGTAGAGTGATTGGCTCTACGCCCGGCCGCCTTTGCCCCCAGCAATTAACCTGGTTCTCATTTTTGGTGTAGGCTGAGTGAATCTCGGGGCCATATGCACCTCTGGAAGTGGAAATCTCGTTTCTTAAATTTTACGACTTCATGACGGGGATTCGAACCCACGTCCTTCCGGGTGAACCGAGCACGCCTTTACGGCCTCGGCCAGGCACCCCCTTAAAAATATATGGAAGGAAATAAATCAACCATTGATCGCCAAATTTAGAAAAATATTCGAAGTAAATCCAAGTATCCAGGCAAAAATCATGGAGCAAACGAACACCTAGTCAGCAGGTCTGAAGATGTTTTTATGTGGTTTCCAGTTTAACACCAGGAAAATGCTCGAGCTGTACTTTAATAAAGACCACGGCCACTTACTTCCCACTATCGGCCCTTTCCTATCCATCGTCGCTATAAGACATATTTGTGTCGGAGCGACGTACAATAGCTTGTTAAAAAAAAAAAGTAAGAACTGTTAAACTGAGAAGAGATTACGGAATCACATGAAATAGCTGCAACAAATAATCTATATCAAAAATGCGACACTACAACTTAGTCATCAAACAAGAAGCACTTAGCATCCTAAACACGTGAAAAACATCGAAAAATAAGAAAATTCTCAGAAGAGTATTAGGACCTAAATACGAAAATGGAATTTGGATTAAAAATCACAGGAAATCTATGAAGTCATCATCATCATCATCATCATCTGTTTACCCTCCAGGGTCGGCTTTTCCCTAGGACACAGCGAGGGATCCCACCTCTACCGCCTCAAGGGCAGTGTCCTGGAGTTTCAGACTCTTGGTCGGGGATACAACTGGGGAGAATGACCAGTACCTCGCCCAGGCGGCCTCACCTGCTATACTGAACAGGGGCCTTATGGAGGGATGGGAAGATTGGAAGGGATAGGCAAGGAAGAGGGAAGGAAGCGGCCGTGGCCTTATGTTAGGTACCATCCCGGCATTCGCCTGGAGCAGAAGTGGGAAACCACGGAAAACCACTTCCAGGATGGCTTAGGTGGGAATCGAACCCACCTCTACTCAGTTGACTTCCCGAGGCTGAGTGGACCCCGTTCCAGCCCTCATACCACTTTTCAAATTTCGTGGCAGAGCCGGGAATCGAACCCGTGCCTCCGGGGGTGGCAGCTAATCACGCTAACCACTACACCACAGAGGCGGACAAATCTATGAAGTCACAGAAAAAAATCACAGGTACAGTATGAAAAGGGATAACAACAGGCTGACAAAGAAACTTCGAAACCTAGTACTATCCATTTAAAACCGTAAGAAATGTGTAGTTGAACTAAACGGAGATCTAGAAGAAATTATCATTACCGAGGAAACCATTCAAGACACAGCAGAATTTAGAAGCATAGTAAGCAAACACCGCGGTGTTGTGGTTAGTGTGATTAGCTGCCACCCCCTGGAGGCTCGGGTTCGATTCCCGGCTCTGCCACGAAATTCGAAAAGTGGTACGAGGGCTCGAACGGGCTCCATTCAGGCTCGGGAGGTCTACTGAGTAGATTGGGGTTCGATTCCCTCCTCAGTCATCCTCGAAGTGGTTTTTTTTTTTGCTAGGGGCTTTACGTCGCACCGACACAGATAGGTCTTATGGCGACGATGGGATAGGAAAGGCCTAGGAGTTGGAAGGATGCGGCCGTGGCCTTAATTAAGGTACAGCCCCAGCAATTGCCTGGTGTGAAAATGGGAAACCACGGAAAACCATCTTCAGGGCTGCCGATAGTGGGATTCGAACCTACTATTTCCCGGATGCAAGCTCACAGCCGCGCGCCTCTACGCGCACGGCCAACTCGCCCGGTCGAAGTGGTTTTAAGGCCACGGCCGCTTCCATCCCTCTTTCTTGTATATCCCTTCCAATATTCCCATCCCTCACCAAGGCCCCTGTTCAGCATAGCAGCTGAAGTCACCTGGGCGAGGTACTGGCCCTTCTTCCCAGTTGTATCCACCCGACCCAATGTCTCACGCTCCAGGACACTGCTCTTGAGCCGGTAGCGGTGGGATCCCTCGCTGAGTCTGAGGGGAGAACCAACCCTGGGGGGACAAAACGGATTAAGAGGAAGAAGAAGTAAACATAATATTTTCATAGGAACCTGAAAGAAAATGTAAAAAGAATGGACTAAAGGACGCAAAAAGAAACTCGGTGAACATATGAAGAAATGTTGGGAAGAAAGGAAGAGATGTGCAAAAAAGTTCAAACTCCCTCCTTACTTGGGCATAACGAATCTGGAAATAATAATAATAACAAATATAATGATTAAAACTACTACTACTACTACTACTAATAATAATAATAATAATAATAGTCTGTCTCTGTGGTGTAGTGGTTAATGTGTTTATCTGCTATCCCCGGAGGCCAGGGTTCGATTCCCGGCTCTGCCACGAAATTTAAAAAGTGGTACGAGGCCTGGAACGGGCTCCATTCAGGCTCGGGAGGTCTACTGAGTAGAGAGAGTTTCGATTCCCTCCTCAGTCATCCTCGAAGTGGTTTTGCGTGGTTTCCCACCTCTCCTCCAGGCAAATGCCGGGATGGTAACTACCTTAAGGCCACGGCCGCTTCCTCCCTTCTTCCTGTCTGTCCCTTCCAATGTTCCCACCTCTCCACAAGGCCCCTATTCAGCATAGCAGGTGAGGCCTCCTGGGCGAGTTACTGGGCCTCCTTCCGAGTTGTATCCCCCGACCCAAAGTCTCACGCTGCAGGGCACTGCCCTTTAGGCGGTAGAGGTGGGATCCATCGGTGATTCCGAAGGAAACCCGACTCTGAAGAATAAACATATTACGGAAGAAATAGTAATAATAATGCACTGTGCAAAGGTCTGAAATTCTATCGACTAGTCACTGGAAGAGAACATGTTGTTAGCTGCGCTCGTGAGGAAGCTTGTAGTTGCTACTTTGTCTGTTATTATTGGAATTTGACATCTAATCTGTTAGTGGAGCGTCCGTGGCTCAGATGGCAGAGCACCAGCCTCACACCGCTGGATTTCGTGGTTCAAATCCCGGTCACTTCATATGAGATTTGTGCTGGACAATACAGAGGCGGGACATATTTTTTCTCGAGGCACTGCGTTTCTCCATGTCGTCTTTCAATACATCCTTCAATATCATTTCATCTGTCAGTCATTAATCATTGCCCCAGATGAGTGCGACAGGCTTCGGCAGCCTATTCTCGCCTTAGATGGGGGCTTCATTCATTTCATTACTGGATACAGGCTGTGGATTTTTTATTTTAATCTAACCTCTTAACTATAAGTTACTTTATACTTCTAACAATTCTGACGTTTCGTGCCGCATTTGGATGTGGCGTGCTTGAGGGGGATGGTAAGAATTAAAAGCACCAGGTACACCGCCGATTTCAGTTCTAGAGAATGCTCCACCCCTTGAAATGCATTCCACAGGTCGATCTCCGAGGGCATCACTTGCAATCGCGCAGCCAAGTCTGTATTCGTGGGTGGGGCTTACAACGGCCTCATCTCCCAGAATAGCCCACCGTTACCGCACGAACAGCTGTCTTTCTAAACCTAAATGTTAAGGTACTCATGAATGAATGGGGAACGAATTGAGCTTGTCTATAGATGTAAAGAACACTCGCTGAATGTTGTTCAGGTTCTGCTGTCGTGAAGCATCTGAAGAGCTATGTACATCATTGATCGGCAACATTTTTGTTAGAATTTTCGAAGCGGTTACATTCCAACTTGAACATGTTTCCTACTTTTCTACACTAAGTTCGTCTCAAGCTTAGCAAGAAGGGAACAATCCGTATCGGTCCCGACGCGAAAATGGCAAATAACTTTACTTGGTCTGCTGCGATATCTAATGAGGGATGCAAGAAATATGCAAACTCCTTGCCATACAGGCCATGAAAGCTATGCCAGAGGTGGAAGGTAAAGGACTCCACTATCCGTAACCTCGGCACTTGATGGTGTAGAGGGGTTGGTTCTACGCCGGGCCACCTTTTCCCCCAGGAATTAACGTGGAACTCATTTTTGGTGTAGGCTGATTGAACCTCAGGGCAATGAGCATCTTCTGAGGTAGAAATCTCGTTTCTTAAATTTTTAGACTTCCTGACGGGGATTCGAACCCAAGTCTTTCCGGGTGAATCGATCACGCCTTTGCCATCTCAGCCAGGCAGCCCATTCCTTAATATGATATAGTGCTTAAATTTCCTTCCCATTAAGATAGACATAATATTTTCAGTACTCCTAAGTGTACAAGTAACTTATTGTTAAACATTATCTATTGTAAATGTATGGTTACAGATTGATTATGTTCGTTAGGATAACGTTGATTATGATATATATTTTTTGCAAGTTGCTTTCGTCGCACCGACAAAGATAGGTCTTATGGCGACGATGGGACATGAAAGGACTAGGAGTGGGAAGGAAGCTGCCGTGGCCTTAATTAAGGTACAGCCCTAGCATTTGCCTGGTGTGGAAATGGGAAACCACGGAAAAACGTCTTCAGGGCTGCCAAAAGTGGGGTTCGAACCCACTATCTCCCGAATACTGGATACTGGCCGCACTTAAGCGACTGCAGCTATCGAGCTCGGTACTTATGATATTATTAATAGCAGTATTAGCTAGACGCTGGAGGTCATTTATTGAGTGTGAGTGCAGAGAAGTATTCAGTTAGTAAGGCATTCCATCCCCAAGAGAATGGAATTAATCATTAGTTACCAAAATCGCACAGCCAGGAGAGCGAACATATTGCCAATATGAGTAACACTGCTTCCAAACAATGTGAACTATGTGAACTATGTTTCACGATTTAATCTTTTTTTACTTTCATTCTTTCTTAATAACCGAGTGTCTTATCCAAACCTGGACACCGGTGATTTATTCATTGCTCCTAGCACGTCAGAAGAGACTAATCGGGTATCCTGAGCCGGAATTTACTTGCGGTAGCATGGGCAATTCCTTTCTGTTCCTGCCCTAGCTACCGCAAACCCCGCCGGGTTCCTTATACCAATATACTCTGAATCCCCGCCCCCCCGGGCACTTAATTCCTGGAAAGGGCTTTGGCCTGCCTAGCGACTATTGCTCAGCCGGAAGGCCTGCAGATTACGAGGGGCCGTGTGGTCAGCACGACGCATCCTCTCGGCCGTTATTCTGGGCTTTCGAGACCGAGGCCGCCATCTCACCGTCAGATAGCTCCTCAATTCTAATCACGTAGGCTGAGTGGACCTCGAACCAGCCCTCAGGTCGAGAGAAAAATCCCTGACCTGGACGGGAATCGAAGCTGGGGCCTCCGGGCGAGAGGCATGCACGCTACCCCTACACCACGGGGCTGACAATATACTCTGAACAACCTCTAAAAGTTTGTCGGTGTAATTCGGCTTCAGAGAAGCATCTGATCTCGTGGGTGCACACTTTGGCAACATTCCACTCTAATTCCGAGCCTGGTCGTTTGGCTGAAATGTTGTTGATGATGATGATGATGATGATGATGACGGTGATGATGCTTGTTGTTTAAAGGGGCCTAACATCTAGGTTATCGGCCCCTAATGGTATGAAATGAGACGAAATGTAATGACAATTTAAAATTCCAAAATTCATCCACTGTCCAGAATTCAAAACATGATGATGATCAACGAATCGATGGATATCAATAGAAAATAGAAAATCTAATTCCAAAATCAATCGACTGACTGAATTCAAAAAGAATTATGGACTTAAAACAAACCTTTTATATTTGAGATAATCTAGTAAATTAGTTATTAAGCTTATGAAAGCATATGTGGATCTGACCCGCAACGCCACACCTTTCCAGAAACTAAATTATAACAATGGTATATATTGACCAGGGGGCTGCTTGCAAAGCACAATCCTGAATCGATTATGCTTGTTGTCTTAAAGGGTCCGAAATCCAGGTCAACGGCCACTCATAATGCTACATATCGCTAGTAAAATAGAACCATGATCATTCTCATGTAGCGGTACTAATCATAAGTAATGCAGATACACGGTGTTCCATACATTGCGGTACTACTCACAGGTAATGTACTAGGCACAGGTAACGCAGACCTATGGTGTTTCTCACATAATGGCGCCATTCATAGGCACTCATAAAAACATTTTATCCACATAGTCATCATCCTACTGTGTTTATACTGAGAAGAAAAGATGGAATTTAATTCCATGCCACTACTCATAAATTTTGAATATGTTATATTGTACTTGTCTCAGTTTTGGCTTTCTTAGCGGGAGCCCCCATTATGATTAGGTCATATTGTAATACACGAATTTCAACCTAATTAGCTGAAGAAGAAAATGTGCATATTCTCGAAACATGTACTAGATATAATGTAAATGTGAAATATAAATATATTTTTTTAATTTACACATAGTATTGACTAGGTGGATCATCCATCTCTCTGTTTATAGTGGTAATAATCGCAAGAAACGTCGTCTCATGGTGATCCTCGTGTTATGGTACTAATCGCAGGTAATCTTATGGTTCAAATGTCATCATCCCTTGGTCGCCCCTTTTAGTCGTTTTTTACGACAGGCAGGGGAAACAGTGGGTGTATTCCTTGTCTGCGTCCTCCACCCACAGGGGGTGGCAGAAATGTTTCAAATTCCGATAATCGCACAATAACAAGGAATGGTCGACACCCGGGACCCAGTAGAGTGTTATGGGTAGCAGTGACCTGTATTCCCAGAGGAACACTGTACTCTTTATATGGTCCACGTGCCGACACAGGTCAAGGTCACTAACCTTCGTAACTTGAGCCCTCTGTTTGACTCGTGATACACATTTCGTAGAGCATTGAGGTAATTAGTAAAAATAAAAAGAAAGAATAAAATGTTTCAATCTGCTAGAGAGCGGTTAGCCGAAAGGGATTAAATATTCAATTTCCACTGAAGCAGTACGTTAGCCATTTAAAATGGCATGCGATAGATAAGAACGACGGATGAACCAGATTATTTCTGCGGCAATGAGTCTACCCTAATTGAGTTATTTTAGTAATGTCAGTGACCGCACAGTCTAGGCATCTTCCTTGCTTCAGACGGGCGAGTGGCCGAACAAGACACTGTGGATTAATAGTGACATATGAGCATGCCTCAATGAACTACGAAGAGTTTCTTGTGTATTCTTGTGTAGACTATGAAGACTTCATGTAGAATGCATCTGTCTTGGATTGGAACTTGACTTCGACGAAATATTGTAATCATTTACCCTATGTGACCGCGTCTACTGAAAATTTGCTACTGTTTCAGTGTCCATAGTTTTGCAATGCAATCGCAGCGGTCCTACTTTGATGACCGTTGACATACGCCACGTAACATGCGTCTTCCTTTAAGCTCTTCGATTCAGGTACCTGTACAAGAGTCTATACGTATGAACTCCTAACTATGTCACCGATGTTTTATCGTATAAATTTATTTATTTATTTATTTATTTATTTATTTATTTATTTATTTATTTATTTATTGTGTGTGAGAGAGAGTGTGCGTGTGTATTAGAGGGAGAGAGAAAACTAAATTGAAATTAATTTATTATTGATATACATACCACTGAGGCTGAAAAGCCCCGTTACTTAACCAAAAAAGCAACCAAACCAAACATCATTGCGCAGCAGCCCCGAAGGGCCATAGCCTACCAAGCGGCCGCTGCTCAGACCACGGGCCTGCAGATTACGAGCTGTCGAGTGGTCAGCACGACGAATCAGCCCTCAGATCTAGGTAAAAATACCTGGCCTGGCGGGGAAACGAACCCGGGACCTCCGGGTAAGAGGCAGGCGCGCTACACCTACACCCCACGGGGCCGGTCCTTTATGAATGACTTGATATTATGAGATACAGGTCAAAAATCAGACTAATGAGATTATTATGACGTTTTAACTTAATTAAGAGAGGAGGTGGTGGTGATTGTTGTTTTGATAGAAAGAACAACGTGTTTAAGTTGGCTGTATACACCAATCTGGTGTATCTTCCCCCAACTTGTATCTGTTGCGGGGTCCTATCCAATAAAAACATTGTGGGCGGGTGTTTTCATTCCCCTAACGCCTAGAAACTTCCGCGAGAGTATTTAAACTGCTGATTTTGGGGTCTCCGGGCCACTTCTGTTCCACTAATCAGAGAAAAGAAGTTAAAGGGGTCAGATATTTTGAAAAATGAAGGAATCGGCCAAAGAAAGGTAAACGCCTCGAAGGGTGTGAAAATTAGACTTCCTATACCTGAAATGCTTTGATACCGTCGGGGTCGGAGAAGAACAAGAGTTAACCAAGTGAGATCGGATAGAATATATGATATTTAGGAGCCTGACACAAGTAAGTGGAAGCAATGCCTGACTCAGCTAATGGCCCCGTTTTCGCCAATCTACGCTTTCAAGTTGCGAGCACCGGGGCCACTTTTAGACGCCTCTGACGACAGGCCAGAGATACCGTAGGTGTTACTCTACTGCCCCCACCCACAGTGGAGAAGCATGTTTGTCTCGACAGAATACATTGTTTAAGGATGCCAACTTCTCTAAGCCAAGGAGAAAGAATCTGGGTGCCCATTAGTCAAGCCATAATGACAGATTTAAAATCAAGAATTCTTCACGATGCAGATGGTCCGCAATTCAGGTGAATTTCTTGCAGTTTGTTGATAGATGCCGGCTCGTGCATCGTATTTAAGACTGGGGTAAAATGAATACTATTCAAGTGTGAGTGATGCTTGAGTAGTGTTATTTATGGCACGGCTAGTGTCTGAATGTGCTTTGAAAGGATAGGTGTTACTCATAAAGCCAGCGATATTGTAATACCATGTCCGGGCTTACTAGGAAACAAATCTGCATAAATTACGTCGATTTCATTGAAACTAAGCAGATATGTACGGTTGGAACTCTTCAGTAATACATCTTCCTTCACATACACAGTAGAATAATAAGTTCGTGGAGTGGCCATCTAGAGTCGCTGTGGTGTACTACGCCCGAGAGTTTGCACCACAAGTTGTTGTGACAATTCTTCGCTAGTCCCAACGAGAGGCAGTTGTGTGCTTACAATCTAAGCTGAACCGTACTCTCTAATGTGAAGAGTACTTGAATGTGAGCGGAGGAATTTGAGAACGTCGTAGTGTGAACAACGGGCAAATTTCAAGTTCTGCCAAAAAATACACAAATCCGATGGCGAAACGTTTAGAATTATGAAGCCGAAATCGTCCGTATCACCACGACGGGAACAACTCGCGACAAGGCAGTTCAAAAGACTATGTGATCCTTGAACAGTTAGCACCAGTCCACGAACATATTGACTGTGCTATACGTGTACATTGTATTGCCTACACTGTAGGCGCCAGTCCACGAAGTTATAGACCGTAGTACATGATTGTACGGTGTGTTGCCTGCACTGTAGGCACCAGTCCACGAACATATTGACTGTACTACATACGTGTACACTCTATTGCCCTCATTGTAGGCGCCATTCAAAGAAGTTATTGACTGTGCTGTATAGGTGTACACTGTATTGCCTACACTGTAGGCGTCAAGCCACAAAGTTATTGACTGTAGTACACGAGTGTACGCTGTGTTGCCTGAACTGTAGACACCAGCCCATTGACTGTAATAACAGTAGTAGCCTATCAACAGCCGCGCAGCTAACTCGCCCGGTGTACAATTATGTTTACTCTAGTTAGTTCAACTAATTTTTGGCAAAATATGTTCTTCAAAAATGTTAAGTTAGTTAAAATATGAATGAGAAAATATGCTGCCGTGATTATTGATTTTCGATCTACTGCACAGTCTACAATCCTCCTTTCATGACCTAATACACGTTCCAGCTTCCATACCATTGCCATTCCCAAAACAAAACTACTATTTTCAACCGGTCGTACCAAATGTTGGGTGCCATACACTAAAGCTCTATTCCCGTGAATATTAGAAAATCTACAAATTTAAAGATCTTTTAAATCTGTTTTCCGAAATTAATCCTAAACTATAGAACTACCTAATTGAATTAAGTACAATGGTGTGAGTAAAAGACTGTAGTTGCTTAAGATTTTAAGTTAGACCACACAGATATAGGCCCCACTTACAGTGATTAAAGTAATTATATATTAGTAATATAAGTTAAGTCAGTTTGTGCAATATTTCATGATCGTATTATTATATTATGGTTAAGTGCAAGACAAGGCCTCGAGCCTCATCTTCACCATCAATAAAGACAGTAATAATAATAATAATAATAATAATAATAATAATAATAATAATAATAATAATAATAATAATAATAATACGGAGCTCGATAGCCGCAGTCGCTTAAGTGCGTCCAGGATCCAGTATTCGAGAGATACTGAGTTCGTACTCCACTGTCGGCAGCCATGAAGGTGGTTTGCCGTGGTTTCCCATTTTCACACCAGGAAAAATGCTGGGGCTGTACCTTCCCACTCCTAGGTCTTTCCCATCCCATCGTCGCCATAAGACCTATCTGTGTCCGTGCGACGTAAAGCAACTTGCAAAAAAAGCTATATTTATCTTTCCTATTGTGTTTAAGTTTATTTAATCTGCAATTTTGCTTGACGTCTTCCCGACACAGATAGGCCTTAAGGCGACGATAGGATTGAAAGTATTAAGAGTGAGAAGAAAGCGGCCGTGGCCTTAATTATGACACAGCTCAAGCATTTGCCTGGTGTGAAAATGTGAGGTAGACATCTTCAGGGCTGCCGACAATAGGGTTCAAATCAGCTATCTCCCGAATGCAAGTTCACAGCTGCGTGACCCTAACCACACGGTCAGCTCGCTCAGTTATCTTTAATGTTGTAATATTTGAATCTTAATTTAAAAAGTGGTATCAACAAGCAAAGGAAAGAATCAAACTCGTGGTGCAACAACCTATTAGGGCCTTGGTCTGCCAAGACATCTACTGCCCATCCAGATGGACTTCAGATCCCAGAGTAATACATGGTTAGCATAAGGTCATTCTAAGATTGCAGCTCCTCAGATGATCTTACAAGCCTGCGTGCACCCTCCCCCCCCCACACACACACACACCATTTCTGCCCTCGTTCCAGAATCATAAAGTCCATGGACTGATAGGTAATCGAAACAAAGGCTTCTGGGTAAGAAGTATGTACCCTGCTCCCCACACCATGGGGCTGGAAATTTCAACAAACATACGGAACACCGAATAAAATTTGAAGTAACTACTTCCAATAGGTTAAAGAATTGAGCCTGGTAATTCGGCCCTGACAGTCAGGAAGAGGTGGTTTTGGGGGGAGGTAAAACGTTCGAGGGCCACTGACTTAGACAAGTATGGCGTATGCATGTAAAAGTAATAAGTAGCAAGTTCATAAGTACGTGTGTATGTTTTGTAATTATGTTAAATTAATTACTGAATGCCCTCGTAAATAGCAGTGTTGTTATATTCTCAATTAAAGTCACACTATGACCAGCTACATTCAAGGACATCCTTCTGTCATAAAATTCTCTATGATATGGCAAGCTCATTATCGAAAACAACACACCTAACACTGTGCTCGGGGGCTGTTTGCGCAGTCAACAAAAAGAAGACACACACGCTTAAAGAACTTAATATCTCCATGCTCTGTACCAGGGTAATTTATTAATTTCCTGCACGGTGGTGATTTATGGACACTACTCGAGTGTGGGAACCTTACTCCATGCTATGGCAAACGGGTAGATAATCTCTCACCTGTTCTTTGCAGGACTACTGCGCAATAAACGGAAGTACCACGAAGATGAGAGAAGATAGCCTTTATAGCAGTAATTCGCAAAACAAGGGAAGAAAAACATATTTAAATTGTTGTTAATTCACTCAAAAGTACTACCTTTTATAAATCGAAGAGAATATAACATTGTTGGCTGTTAGGTTACACAGACACACATAGGAAAACGTCCTTTAATACATATCGGGTAAGAAAAACAGAGCCGGAAAATGTTTACAATAGGACTGACACTTGTCAATTAACATCACAGAAGATGATGGAAATGAAGAAATAAAAACTGAGGTTCAAAAAATCCTGAATCCACTTTACCCGCAAACTACCGGCAGAAATCAACGCGTGATGGTTCGTCTGGACGCTTCAATGTATGCACAACATTAAATTTGTAAGGATATAGATGCAGGTCCTTTTTGATTATGCTTCGACGCGACGATCTCTTAATTACCATTTGCACAGATAAACTGCGTTGACTTCGTTCATTCGAGCAATATTTTCTGGTGTTCGAACTCTTTCCGGATACTTGCGGGTTTTATTCGGAACAGAGCCCGTTTCACGCCATTTTGCTACTAATTTTTGCATTGCAGACTTTGCTAGAAGTTTTACTAAAACACTGCAAGTTGTAAACTCTTGCACAGGTTTTACGCGACTCGTGCTTCGCATAACGCTCGACAATTAACACGTGGTATTTTTTCGTGAGCACCATTTTGTGCCCTCAGTCACTCACACGTAATGACACAGATGTGGGAGCTGCGCACGCGCTGACATGTGACAGCAGCCGATTGGTGCATCAAAAACACGGTTTCCAGCATTTCCTGTAATGGGCAGTTCATTAAAAAGGGTCAATTCCGCGCCAGTCCTTTAAATATTTTTCGGACCCGTTTTACTTTTCCCACTCCTGTATAAGTCGACTAGCTTTAAGCCTGTCGACGGCAATCAAAACTACTATCGGAAGGATAACGGGATACATGAAGCCAATACCGTATATATTCCCGATAAATGATCATCAGATTCTAATTCACACGTTAAATGTGTCAATAAATAGGCGAACAAACAATCTACTACGCAGCCAGGAAAGATCACAATATGAAGAAAAAGTTGTAATTCAAGAGGAAAAATTGGGGCAAATATTCGTTTACAGGAAGAGAATTAAGTGATAGGAATAACGTACCAAGGGAGATGTTCAATAAATTTCCAATTTCTTTGCAATCAATTAAGAAAAGGCTAGGAAAAAACAGGGAATCTGCCACCTGGGCGACTGCCCTAAATGCAGATCGTAGTGACTGATTGATTTCATACCACCTACAATGAAACTCTACACTAAAAAGCTTCAAAGCAGTGAGTTAAACTTATCTAAGTAGATTTTGTTAATGTTGCTACGTGCCACTAAATTACAAACTCACCTCGTTGAGTAAGAAACATTTTATCACGAAGGACCTGAGCATGTAGGTGATAAATATTTTCTATTCTATTCCATCTCCCCGAATCATATCTCCACCATGAAAATACCTACAACGAAGCATTCTTATTATTATTATTATTATTATTATTATTATTATTATTATTATTATTATTATTATTATTATTATTCTTTTTCATCCATTTATCCTCCAGGGTCGGTTTTTCCCTCGGACTCAGCGAGGGATTACCACCTCTACCACCTCAAGGGCAGTGTCCTGGAGCTTCAGGCTCTGGGGAGGATGACGTCGCCCAGGCGGCCTCACCTGCTCTGCTGAATAGGGGCCTTGTGGGGGGATGGGAAGATTGGAAGGGATACACAAGGAATAGGGAAGGAAGCGGCAGTGGCCTTAAGTTAGGTACCATCCCGGTATTTGCCTGGAGGAGAAGTGGGAAACCACGGAAAACCGCTTAAAGGATGTCTGAGATGGGAATCGAACCCACCTCTACTCAGTTGACCTCCCGAGGCTGAAAGGACCCCGTTCCAACCCTCGTACCAGTTTTCAAATTTCGTGGCAGAGCCAGCAATCGAACCCGAGCCTCCACCTACACCACAGAGGCGGACCAACGAAGCATCCACGATCAAAATTTGTTTCATATCACTCTCTGAATTTAACGCTAGGAGATCTATCTCGTGTTTACAGACGGAGGTTATATTGTTGCATACGTCAGGATGGTGAGGATGATTCATTCACATCACTGAAATAATTTCTTCCTTCATTAAACCCTTTCAAACATGATGGTTGTCATTGCATAGTTCTTGTAACATGTATCTGATGCCAATTTTAGCCATCTAAACGGTCTCGCTTTCTGAGCGGAAGGTGACAGAACTCAGAAATTGACGTACCCATGCAGTACGCGTCAACGGCACAATCAGTTAACTGAAAGTACAGAAATCGTGGTCTAATAAATTCACTGTATTTCTCCCGTAAAGGGGAGATAACCTGAATCTAATGCCAGCTTCAGCTATAATTATCGTGAAAGACATACCGACATACGGATTATATATAGATGGATCACATAAACGTGTGGCCATATTCATATATGTTTTTAAAATGGATGATAATTTTTGCTGCTTGTTGTTTTAAGGGGCCTAACATGCAAGGTCATCGGCCCATGATCATTTTTACTATAAAAAGTTACAAATTAACCAAAAAATTACCACCACTCATAAGTTTGTTTTCTTTCTTCATATGAACATTTCTTTTGTTAAGAAAAAGGAAGTCAGGTCACTAAATGATAAAATGTCCACAGTTCTGGCCCTTCAGGCAAGCAACGCAATGTTGGAAACATCCCAGGGGTATGGGCTACGAATTTTATTTTAAAATATAATAAGTATGGGAATATATTCTTTGTGTGTTCCTAGAAATTACAATCGTTTTCTTAGTCATCGTTATCCGGTCGATTAGATTAGCAGTTTGCCTTTTTCTACCACTACGAGCGCTGATGTGAGTCAATGCAGAGTTTCACTTAGCCACCTAAAAACTACATTCGGTGCGCACATTTTTTTCAACATCTAAAAAAAAAAAGACACCACCACCACATTACAGAAAGAATTATATAAATGAGTTAATTTGGCTAGGATTTTAAAAAAGAGACCTAGCAAAGAAGGAAGTTATTTTAGGCTGTTATTCCGGAACTGCATTTAGGACAGAATTTATTTTTGAGATTTTTCTAGTTTGATAGATCTATCCAAGACTCAAAATTTGAAATCTTTCCGGGCCCTTTAGTAGTTCAACTTTCTGCACAATTGAGAAAATTGGTTAATTTTAAGTTTTTCGTAGTGTGGGGACTCCTACTTTTTCTGCTAAGAAATGTTCAACATAAAAGTAACCACGGTATTGCTCTAGTAGCCTACAGCATCGGGCTTATCAGTTGGAATGTCATAGTTCTGTACGAGTGAGTGATCCGACTCCTTCTATTCTATGTTCTAAATTGGTGAAATTAAACTGGCGTTTCCTAGTGGGAATTCAATTTTTTAATCCAAGGAGGACATACAATAAAACTCCGCTTCCTTTGCATTGCTACTGCTAACCTCACTTTGTTACTTAAGTATGACATTCGTTTTTTGCAATTAGGGCTTTACGTCGCACCGCCACAGATAGCCCTTATGACGACGATGGGACAGGAAAAGGCTAGGCGTGGGGAGGAAGTGGCCGTGGCCTTAATTAAAGTACAGCCCCTGAATTTGCCTGGAGTGAAAATGGGAAACAACTGAAAACCATCTTCGGAGCTGCCGACAGTGGGGTTCGAACCCACTATCTCCCGAATATTGGATACTGGACGCACTTAAGCGACTGTAGCTATAGAGCTCGGTAAGTATGATATTATAAAAAGGAAAATGAACCTTAAATACATCATACTCTAGGGAGTCCCTAAATTCTTCATTGAAACGAAGATTCCTACAGCACGGTACGAAAAGTTAATTTTCT
The DNA here is from genome assembly GCF_040414725.1 of Anabrus simplex. Classification (NCBI taxonomy): domain Eukaryota; kingdom Metazoa; phylum Arthropoda; class Insecta; order Orthoptera; family Tettigoniidae; genus Anabrus; species Anabrus simplex. The sequence continues at coordinate 71,789,711 of NC_090265.1, read as the reverse complement.
TTTGCACACGCGCATAGAAAAATTAACTCAACGAAAATTGTTCTAATGGACTGCATATCAATATTTCGCTGAGAGGCGTGACCAGTCTTAAGGGAAATAATGGAAAGGAAGAGCATTGTCACATTCATGGCTTTGGCACAGTTCAGCAAGAACAGTCTCTACAATCCTTTTTCTTTTTAACACATTGGTCATCAGGGCCATTAATTACTTGCCCAGTGGAAACATTACCAATCTACTAATGTGTACAAGTGCGCAGGAAACAATTGCTGGGAGCGCACAAACAGAACAAGTGACAAATTATTTCCAGGGAGTGCCAGTAAACCCGAGGCCCCTGATTAATGGGTATCGTTTGACACAGTGGCGTCCACGCCCTACCTATGACGTCCATCTGGACTGAATTAATACTCCCTTCTCGCTACGAACTGCTGTTTACTTTACTAGATGTACTGTATGTCATTTTTAAATTGCAGCCGCTGATACAAATGTGTTTCGAAATTGATACATGTCCGTATCCGACTAGGAGGGGTATGTCGTAATACCGTCACTTATTTACCAACCTAAGAGAATTAGTTCTGATTTGGGTTGACACTATTCAGAGCGTACCAATTACAATAAAATGCATGCTGTGCAATTCCGGTTCCATTACAAATGAAGTCGCTTTGGTTGGAATTGACTCTTCATTTTGATTTCGTCTTTGTTCAGACTTCGTGATATTGAGAAGGGAGATCTTTAAGTGCACGAAAAGGTCATTGGTCTTAGTTGAAATGCTTTAACACGCCGTGTGAACAATAGAGGTTGTTTTTAAAAAAACACGGCGTAATTACATGGGTAGATTAATCTAATATAGAGAAGGAAAAAGGTGTATATACAAATGTGCCCGGAAATGCGTAATTTTGGAGATATCAGGCTTTGCGTGAGCTAGACCCTCAAGTGTTGTGGGCTAGCTTACATTTCTTTTACGAGTGAATACCGGACATCGTCTTACAGAAGGTCTTCAAAACGCCCGCCTTCTGCCATAACGCATAAAGTTACGCACAAGCTGGATTATGCCCGGTGTTGTGCGTATGGTTTGCTTCATCTTCCACAGGCGTCGCGTACACCAACGAGTTCGCACAATCCCATTCAAAGAGGTCCAACGGATTAAGATCAGGTGATCGGGTAGGCCAAGCAATTGGTCCACTCCGAAAAATCCAGACGTGGGCTAATATTCGACCCTATAATCCGGCTTGAAGAGAGCACTGAACAAGCAGTCGCTGCCAATGATGAAAAGAGGCAATATGTGAACCAACAGTACCATACTTGAAAGAGAAGTACAGTATAGTTGCTCAAAAACAAAAGAATGAGCGTATTGTTTTGTTCAGTATAAATTCTTCGCAGGTACACTTTTCACGGAAACAATTAATCCTATAGATACAGTGTTGTGTATATCCACAGGGTTTGTTTCTGCATGGGAAGTGAATTACATTGTGATAATAATTAAATTAAGTCTGATAGGTGGGAGGAACATACATTGTCATACATTTATTCTTTTTCTGAGTGACCATACAATCTGAGAAATATAATTGGACTCCTTATCTGTGCTCGTGATGCAATTACGAAGTCGTCTGAGGAGCTCTGCCGCGACTATGGACTACCCACGAGTCTTTCAAGGGGAAGTCGCTGGAGTCCTCGAGAACAGCGTTGTTCTCAGGTCCTGCCTTGAAGTTTGGCTCGGGACGTGGATGCGGAATAAAGACGTGGTAGGCAGCACAGAATGACTAAATTAAACGGGATATGCTATTCTGTAAAGTGTTTTAATGTATTCGAAAAAAATGTTTCAAGAAATGAATAAAAAAATTACTTTCCATATTAACTTACTCTACGAAGATAGAATTATTATTCCCTGCAATTTTTCCGCAACGATGCAGGGCCAGCTACACTGTACGTCATTCTCCATTTGGTCATGTTGAAGACATCATCGGGTCCGACACCCACAGTCTTCATGTGTTCCTTGAGACGATCAAGCCACTGTTTCTTGGGACAGCTACGTAGTCGATTCCCTCCTGGGTTGTTCTAGAAAGCTGTCTTAGTAACCTGCCGATCTTCTCTTCTCATGACATTCCATCTGAGACGAGTTTCTCGCATCGTGTCCGAAATCGGCGAAACTACCGCCCGTTTTCTGATGTAGTCAGTTTTAACGTGGACGAATTTGGTATGCCGTACGGATTTGATAGATAGATTTATTAACCACCAACAGGCTATTCCCAATTACAGATTACCTCTTTATACAATTTTTGCATAGGGAAGTGGTGTGCAGGAGAAAAGTTCGAGATCCGATTGATTTAAGACTACGTACCAATGAATCACTTGAGCTTAAAACGCCTCAAATGCTTATAAACACGAGTTAAGACATTGAAAGTATCAATACAGATGTTGTCAATATTGAAGTGTACCAACACGCACAAACACTTTTTGAGCTACTTTGGACAGTGTTGGGGATGTAAATTTAACGCACTTCAGTCCAAATATATGGATGTTTTTCGTGTATCTCTAGCCCGGGCACCCTTCAGAATGCAACACACTGATTCTTATGTCCGTGGAAGGATCGAAAACGTATTCATGGACTGTGTAACCGCGATCACTCCTCGAGTTACCTATCATGTGCTGCTTGTAGCGATAGTGATGGAACCCCACCTGCCTATAACAAAGCCTACTATTCCATTTATTAGTATTAACCTTACAATATTAAAGGAACAGCGTAGCAGACGCTATCTAATTACAGTAGTAGTACTTTTTCAGCTCTTTATCGTAGCATTAACACAAGCAGGTTCCCGGCGTGCGTTATAATTATCTTCATTAGTAAGGAAAGCTCTGCGACTCTTATTCCATATAAAAGTATTTACGACTTTTGGCGTTATTTTCTTTTAAATTTCAAAGCACGAAACATTTAATCAGAATAGCCATTACATCGTTCAAAGCCACACGCGCAAATAAAGCCTCGCACCTACAGAATTATCAAAGGAATTTGGTCAGTTCTGAATATGATCAGAGCCAAGCATGGGAGATGAGCAGATTTGTTACATGAATGTCGCAAATGTGCGACTTTGGAGCGTCTCGGAAGACCATGTTATATAGTCATAGAATTTCCTAAATGATCCTATCGTGGAGATAGGCCACCTCAACATCAGTTTAGTGGATTAATGACCAGTAAAATAAGTGTTTACTATCCATAGGATTCTTCTTCTCCTTCTCTTAATCTGCTTACCCTCCAGGGTTGGCTTTTCCCTCGGACTCAGCGATGGATCCCACCTCTACCGCCTCCTGGAGCTTCAGACTCTAGGTCTGGGGATACAACTGGGGAGGTTGACCAGTACCTCGCCCAGGCGGCCTCACCTGCTATGCTGAACAGGGGCCTTGGTGGGGGATGGGATGATTGGAAGGTATAGACAAGGAAGAGGGAAGGAAACGGCCGTGGCCTTGAGTTAGGTACCATCCCGACCTTTGCCTGGAGGATAAGTGGGAAACCACGGAAAAACACTTATAGGATGGCTGAGGTGGGAATCGAACCCACCTCTACTCAGTTGACCTCCCGAGGCTGAGCGGACCCAGTTCCAGCCCTCTTACCACTTTTCAAACTTCGTGGCATAGCTGAGAATCAAACCCGGACCTCCGGGGGTGGCAGCTAATCACACTAACCACTACACCACAGAGGCGGACATCCATAAGATTAATAAATAAAATAATCTCGTATCGTATAATCTTGTGTTCCTCCTCGCTATCATGCAAAAAGCACTAACGAGCCCACTGGTCCTACTTTTTATTAATACAACTTCCCCCATGAGGAGGCTGCCACAAGGACAAAGTATGTAGACTACATAGTATTTTGTCTTCTATGTTACTGGTGCTTTTGCTAGTGTGCCAGATAGAAATAACCATCACAAGGCTTAGGAATAAATATGGAATGAATTCGGAATATGGCATGATGCATGGCTCTTCAAATTTTATAAAATGATTGCGGGGTGTTAAATTTCCGTCTTGTAGAGCAATTAGCAGCCTCGACAGTTTTTCGGGCACTCCGACCGACTCCAATGTGCTCTGGAGGTGCGCATGTCCGACGTTATCAAAAAGCTTTTTGAACGTCCAGAAATATAATGCATGCATCGTTCCTTTCTTGCCTAGTGAGCTGTAAAACGGCTTCCAAAATTAAGGTAACCACTTAGATTGTCATGAAACACAATGTAACATAGTTCCGAAGCTGTTTATCAAGAACTCTCTCGATGACTCGTCTAATAACTGAGCATATAGTAATTTGTCGCCAGTTACTAGGATCATTTACATCACCTCCTTTCTGAACCAGACTTGTACGGGCTTTCTTGAAAGTCGATTGTACTAACCCTGGGCTGGAACTATAGGATGTCCACACTTAAACTGACGATGTTCAGAGCGCACAGCGTGAGCTGTAATGATCGTAGAAGTCTGAAATTTCGCAGATATGTTAACTAAGCTATGCGCTCGCGAATTATGGCACAAAAGTTATTAGTTCCAAGTATTGCCACCAGGAGAAAGTGTGGCGCTGTAAGCAGTGGTTGGGTCGCAGAAAAAAAGGCAGGAAAAATCAAACACATTGTAATGGTGATTCTGGCATGTTTATTAGGATTTATGGTTGAATAAAATATACAATATGGCCTTCCAACTCAGTAACATGCTGCATCCGTAACACGGTATGGTCGACAGTTGCCTGCAGCATGTTGGGAGACATCAGAACGACATGTCTCGTATGCTAGCATTTATATTAGGCAGAGACCGCATGTCCCTCATAGACACGATCCTTCAAATATCCCCAGAAGCAGAAGTCACATGGATTTAGGTCGTGGAATTTGAAAGCTATGAATCTGGAAAATGCATGAAGGTTACTGAAGGATTCTCGCAGCACAAAGGAATAAATATGCGTCACCAATGAACTGACGTCAGAGTTACGGAATATTGCACGTTCTGCCTAATTACAGCGCCATGTTTTCGCCTGATGGAGAGATTTGGAACTAATAATATGTGTGGCATAATTCGCGATCGCATTGCTTTTTTATCATGCCTATGTAAGTTCAGACTCCTGCGATCATTACAGCCCGCTGTGTGCCGCTCTGAACATCGTCAGTTTGATTGTGGACAGGCGGTATAAGTCACAGTTATTTACTGAAGCATACTAGCAATATTTTCAGCATACCTCACATCTATGGGAGTGACAGAATTTCATTGATAGGTCCAACATTTACAGCAAAAAATGTGGTAACTTTAAATGGCATATGAAAAGAGATATTGGAGGGGAGAAAGTATAACAGACGAAGTCATCACGAAAAATGGTAGGAATGAATGAGGTTTGCGTAAGGGTAGGAAAATAAAAAGACGGGGGACGATTATAAGAAGTTCTGAACACGAACTAAAAGAGGCAAAACATTGCACATAGTAAGATTACTTAGCAAAAAGCATGAAACATGATTTCAGTTTGGCTCGTACATGAACGTCGACATAACTTTTGCAATTATCATTAGAAGTAATAGTGAGAAAATGTACGACAAACCTATATTCCTCGCCCCAATACCAAGTCTCGGCAACTCCACTCACCTGAAAAGATAGAAATGAACATGAGATACAAGGCAAATTATTTTCAAATAAAATGGTTGTAAAATAATTCAAAATTTTTGGACAAGTTTGGAAAGCCACACAGTTTGTTTAGGTGTATGTGTGTGTGGTAGTACATGTTTATGTGTTTGATATTATTATTATTATTATTATTATTATTATTATTATTATTATTATTATTATTATTATTATTATTATTATTATTTATTAACACACTATTTTACCCTTGTTATTTTATGGCTATAGGTAAAAAAATAAATTAATGCATATAATAATGACTAAATTTAAAACCGGGCTGAGTGGCTCAGACGGACAGATCACACTTCTCGATTGAGGGATTTTAGCCCTCCGATCAATTGGGGTCTTGAGTGCAGTTCTGAACATGGTGGCAAGGGACAGCATAGGCTGCAAACGGTGGAACTGTTGGATAGAACGCGATCGAGCTGACCAGAATATGATCTACACTCGGTGGGTGGTTTAGTCTAATATGACTTTGGGCCTTTTGTAGCGTAGGCCCTCTGTTTTTCAGTTGCCCAGGGAAGAAATTAGGGCATTTGGGTTATCTGTCTAGTTGGAGTAAAATGTACGGGCATTCTTTCTGATGCTGGTGTAGATATATTCGATGTGGAGATCATTTTGGATGTCTCGATTCCGTTCAAATCATTCTGCTCGTGAGATAAGGCGCAGCGTGCGGTTTTTTACGCACTGAACCCTATCCAGGTTTGTCTTAGCTGCAATTCCCCAGACTTAACTGGGATATTCGATGATTGGTCTTAATGAGGTATTGTACAGGGTAAACCTGTTTTCTGCATTTAGCCCATTGTCGGCTTTCATAAGTGGTATAATTTCTGAAAGGCGATGATGAATCGTCTGGGTCGAAATACGCTTGACGTGATCTTTAAACGCCAGTCCCCTGTCTAGGGTAACTCCAAGAGATTTAGTAGAATTTGCCCACCGGATCACCTCACCAAAGAAGATCAGGGGCTGGTATCCTCACAAGTTCTCTTAGAAAACAGAGTTGCACTGCTTTTGCTGACATTGATTTTGATTCTCCACTTTCGATCCTGGCCCAGTCCGATGGTATTTGAAGTTGTTCAAATACGTCAGCCCCGTATCGGCAGATTTACTGGCACGTAAAAGAATTCTTGCAGGACTAAATTCCGGAACCTTGGTGTCTCCGAAAACCGTAAAAGTAGTAAGTGGAACGTAAAGCAAATTACTATTATTCTAAAATTTAAAACTGGGACGACTTGTAAATACAATGGAGAAATTTATCAAACGCATTATAATAGCAATTTTTTGAAATAAAGCATTAAATGATGCTTGATATTTTATATCGCACATATTTAAGTGAATTACTCATTCATATCTACTTCCTTCAAAAATGGAACAGTGAAATAAAATATGATAAACAGTTTGTGGCATTTCAAAGGTACCAGTGTAGGGCTTCTGGATATTGATTCTAAACCTCACAAAATATTATCCAAATTTTCTATGTCCTGGCATAAATTGTGTTAATCTACTCTTCAATCTATCCTGAAACTTTAAAAAGAACATATTCCTTGTAAACTGACCTCTTGAACTAGTTATCCATAGATTAATTCATCCATACAACCTTAAATACATCATACATTCCTACAGTTTGGTATAGTAAGGTTTATTTTCCTTTACACAATACATAGGAAAATGAACTCAACGAATTTTTTCTGGTGGACTGCATATCAATATGTGGCTGGGAGACTTGATATGTCAGGGGAAATAATGGATAGGAAGAGCATTGTCACATTCGCGGTTTTGGCATAGGAGCGACGACATGTTATCTTTTATTAACAGCAATCGCATGTAAATTGTATTTATCTTGAATCGCATTAAAACAGCCTGAAAATCACTCAATGTACGTGCATTAAAATGTAATTTTACTCGCCAAAATATTTAGATATTCTGGTATTTGTGCCAGGAACAAAACGGAAGTATTTCTCCCATTTATCTTTCTCAAGAACTGATCTTATGGCATTTTCCAGAAATATTCTCGGATCTGAACATTCCTATAAAAAAGAATAATAAAATTCGACTTCCATGAACTTGCACCACTTGCGTGTGAGATGCTGTCTGACAACCTCATAAAATTCGATGCTGTGGTTCTGGAGATCAGTGCGAAAGCTTTCCTTCAGCTCCTCGTTGTTAGTAGAATGGCGACCACAGAGTGGGAGCTCAAACATGAAATTCCGTATGTGCCAGATCCGGACACTTGTAATTGCTTCTCTTGTATGCAGACATACACGATGTCTTGTGTTGCTATGGAAGAATAGGATGTAATTCAAACTTATTCCATGTTAAACTCTGCGAATGGGCACTCTCAGTTTCTTGAGGCATTCTTATCAGTTAATCGTGCTATCTGTCTCCATAATCCACCAAAAACTCTCCATTTTCATCAACGAACACTGTCCCAAAGATTTTACGAACAGAAAGTATGCTCTTGAATTTCTTATTGCGTGGCGAAGTATTAGGGTCTCTTAGTCGCCGAATTGTAACATTTGATCCACGTTTCATATCCGGTTACCACACGTGAGAGAAAACTTCACACCTCGTTTGTATAACGTTCCAGAAGGTCGGAACAAATGCCTTTTCCGGTCTCTTGAAGCTCGTATATCCACATTTTCTGGGCCCACCAGAAGAAAATTAGTCTAGAACCAAGCTCCTTAATGATGTTTATAATAGGTGGTTTTCTAATATCGCTATGACAAAGATGTCATATGTAGCGACCCGGTGATATTCTTTCATGTTGATAAGACAGTCACTGGCGGGCCACTGCGAGGTTTGTAAATAGGATAGTTTCCCCAGCACATAAGTATTTCGGCCATGCTCTGACTACATTGATATCAAAGATTCACATTTTGAGCAGTGTGTGAATCTCAATTGGAATCATTTTTTCCACTGTACCCTTATACCTCATCAGGATTACTTGATTCGACAAATGGAAAAAATCCAAAGAAACGGACCTCGATTTGTTCTGGGTGATTTTAGATAAAATAGTACATACATACATACATACATACATACATACATACACACATACATACATACATAATCATTATAGACTGTTGTGCCTTTCAGCGTTCAGTCTGCAAGCCTCTGAGAATTGACTAAACGTCGCCACAATCCTCGATTTGTAACTAGTGTTGTGACCTCATTTAGTTCTATACCTCTTATCTTTAAATCGTTAGAAACTGAGTCTAACCATCGTCGTCTTGGTCTCCATCTACTTCTCTTACCCTCCATAACAGAGTCCATTATTCTCCTAGGTAACCTATCCTCCTCCATTCGCCTCACATGACCCCACCACCGAAGCCGGTTTATGCGTACAGCTTCATCCATCGAGTTCATTCCTAAATTAACCTTTATCTCCTCATTCCGAGTACCCTCCTGCCATTGATCCCACCTGTTTGTACCAGCAATCATTCTCGCTACTTTCATGTCTGTTACTTCTAACTTATGAATAAGATATCCTGAATCCACCCAGCTTTTGCTCCCGTAAAGCAAAGTTGGTCTGAAAACAGACCGATGTTAAGATAGTTTCGTCTGGGAGCTAACTTCCTTCTTACAGAATACTGCTGATCGCAACTGCGAGCTCACTGCATTAGCTTTACTGCACCTTGATTCAATCTCACTTACTATATTACCATCCTGGGAGAACACACAACCTAAATACTTGGAATTATCGACCTGTTCTAGCTTTGTATCACCAATCTGACATTCAATTCTGTTGGATTTCTTACCTACTGACATCAATTTAGTCTTCGAGAGGCTAATTTTCATACCATACTCATTGCACCTATTTTCAAGTTCCAAGATATTAGACTGCAGGCTTTCGGCACAATCTGCCATTAAGACCAAGTCATCAACATAGGCCAAACTGCTTACTACATTTCCACCTAACTGAATCCCTCCCTGCCATTTTATACCTTCCAGCAGATGATCCATGCAAACTACGAACAGCAAAGGTGAAAGATTAACCTTGTCTAACTCCTGTAAGTACCCTGGGGAACATGTCAACTGGGCGACCGCCCTGAATGCAGATCAGTGGTGATTATACATTACAGAATAATTATAACACTATTGCGCAGCATTCAAGAAACCTGTCACACTGCGCTAGAGATATCTGGTGATTATATAGTACACATAACTAAGTGATGATGTGCTAGGTTTGAAAAGGAAACAAGTATGAGGCATTGCATTTGTATCGGTGTAATACAATTAACGCGATACCTCCAGGCGGACGGTGTACAATAAATTCTTCAGATTACTAATTTCCAAATCATTAGTCTCTCTTCATCACAATAAAATATGACACGAGTCAGAGGCTCCATACTGACTTACGAGTTAAGTCCACGTATGTTGAAGAGTTATTGATTGGAAAAGAGATTTATGTGACAAACTGCAAGCACGCTGTAT